>NC_142034.1:57003683-57156568 GCF_982192425.1 Myodes glareolus
GGAAGTTATTCTAGATAGAAAAGAATAGAGTTAAGCATGGCTTCTTGATAGCAGCACTTTCTTGGGTGGGCTCTGCTAGCTGGAGGCAAGTCCTCTCATTTAAGAGAGGCTTCCTGATTCAGCTTTAGCTGCAAAACCTTGCAGCTCTTTTAAGAGGTTCTGCCATGAAACACTTAAATGGTGTTGATGAAAAGCTGTCTGAATACTTTTTGGTTGTGGCAGGGACCATAGAGTTGTGGCAATAAACATGGCTCTGGCCAGTACCTCTGCCCTAAGGCTAGACTCTCAGAAAAAAAGCTGAGAAATGGGCTGGATCCAGCTGACAAAGCCACGGCTTTAATTCTAGCCATATCGCATAGCAAATTAAAGACTCCTGTGGTCAGAAAAAGAGAGAGATACAGTAAAGATAGATTCAAAGAAAAACTCTAAATAGTTTTCTGTGTGTTTAAAAATATATGTAAGCTTGAGAGGAAAAAAAGGATAAAGTCCTTAAAAGAAAAAAGAAAAAAAAGAGAGTAGTTGGGTGTGGTGGCTCACACCTTTAATCCCAACACTTGGGAGACAGAGGCAGGTGGATCTCTGTGTGCTGAAGGACAACCTGGTCTACAGAGTGAATTCCAGGACAGCCAAAGATACACAGAGAAACCCTATCTCAAAAAGCCAAAAATTAAAAATAAAAATAAAAGCAATAGAGGTTAAAATAAAGCCACATAAAGATGAAAAATACACAGAGAATCTGGATACTAGATGTTATTGTGTAGTCTTTAAATTGTTTGATGACTGAGGAAGGAGCAAAGGCTGCTAAAAGACACTTGATTATAAATGCTGCTGGATTAATCCAGTATCTATATTTTAAAAATGCTTTGATTTTAAAATTTAAGTCAAAAGATATATTACTTTGGAGAAGAGGTTTTGCTTTTGTTTTCACGGGAAATGAGGGACTGTGGATTCATTCTGCGTTAAGAAAAATCATGTTTGACCAAGGAAGATCCCCTGAGAAATCTCTGGATGGCTCAGATGTCTGAGTTCTGCATTCATAACAGTACAAAGACTGCTGCCTGAAATGATTGAGCCTCACAGGATACTCCAGTCAGGACTTGATCATAATTCTACATTTTCTTTAGGACCCCATAAGATTATCAGCACCCCCAACCAGCAGGAAGTAGCCTGAAAAACTATGCTGACATTACCAAAAAATGGATTATGGATGTTTGCCTTGGTTTAGAATGTTGGTTGCAAGACGTTATGGATAATGGTTAATAGAAAAGCTAAACAAAGGAGATTCAGTTCAGAGTTCTTGTTTAAAAAAGGGGGTGGGGTAATGATGTGGGACAATGGTCTGCACCCTGTCACTTGTATTTAAAATAAACACTGATTGATCAGTAGTTGGGCAGGAAGTATAGGCAGGGTGACAAAAATTCTGGGAAGAGGGAAGTTTCAGTTCACAGTTGTCATCCAGACAGAGAGGAAGCCAGACACAGAGCAAGAAAGATGTGACTGCCTTGGCAAAAACGTTACCAAGCCACGTGGCTAACACAGACAAGAATTATGGGCTAATACAAGTTATAAGACTTAATAAGAAGCCTGAGCTAATAGGCCAATCAGTTTATAATTAATGTTGGTCTCTGTGTATTTCTTTGGGATGAATGGCTCTGGGACTGGGCAGGACAGAAGCCTTGATCAACAATCCTGTACATAAAGGAAAATACTCTGTCACTGAGCTACATCTATAGTTTGTAATATAATATTTTAACTTATTTAATGACTTTTTTATTCTTTGAATTATATGTTAATGATTGCTTTGTGGTTTATGATATGTGCCTTAACTTATTGGCTTTAGATTTTTATTAGTTCAGTTCTTATAATAATGTTTAAGAGTATTTCTCATACTGCCTTATTCCCTTTCCCCCATTTTGTCATTTTATTTTTATATGTAATATATCACTTAATGTTACAAACTCAGAAATACATTGTTAGAATTATTATTTTACTATCTGCATTTATTTCCTTGCTCAATACAGCTTTGCTCCTATAAGCCTCTTTTGTGTTATATTGCCAAGTGCATTACATTTATTTATGTTGCATGAATTTATGATATCCATTTATGATTATAGGCTTAATAATACATTACATGGGTAGTCAATTATAGTATTTTATAGGTAAGAAAGAGGAGGTAAGTATCATATCTATATAGTCTTTTAGGGAGTATGTAAAAGTGATTGTGGGGGTAGGGATATTCACACATTTTGGAGGCCAAAGGAAAACGCTGGATGTCCTGCTTTGTCAATCTCTGCCTTATTCTGTAGAAACAGAATATTTCACTGAATCTGGAGGTAGGTTGGGGGTCAGGAAGCCCCATTGATCTTCCTGTCTGTGACCCACACAGCCTTGGTGTTACAGGTATATACAGCCAAGCCTTTTACATGGGTGCTGGGGATTTGAACTCAGCTCCTCATGCTTACACAGCTAGTGCTCCCCCCCCATCTCCCTTAGCCCTTATAGTCTTTTTATTTGTGGGTGTGAGTTACCTTTTATCTATTCAATTTGAGATTTTCCTGGTATGGTGGTTGATTCCTGCTGACACTGGGAAGTTTTCCAATATGCTTTGGGTCTCTGGAACTTATTTAAACCTTAAGCTAGGTCTTTGTGACCTTGCTGCGGTGAGAGGAGGAGGGTGTTGCCACTGGCTGTGTCTAGCGTGGAGGATCAAATCTTAATTTCCTTCTGTTGACACCAAGGGGGCCACTCATTTCCTTTTGGACATGGGTAGTTTTCTTACTGCTGGAGAGTGGCTCAAACAATAGTCATAATCTTCCTCTAGGAGACTTCCAACAGGAGGTAAGAAGTTTGCTACTCTCAGGTCATGGGCAGGAAGGGTCACAATATTATTGCTATTGATGCCACGTGACCTGTTACTAACCTGGGGTGATGACCCCCATCTTGCCAGCTGGCCAGATTGACAGCACTCCACTGGTATAGAAGCCCCTTTTTCCCATTCCATATAGGTGAAATGCAGACTTTGCCTTGAACTTTTGTGGGAGAGGATGAGGTCATGCTTTTGCTTCATTTAATTTGCACAGAACAGTTCTTGACTAAAAGAGTCTTTTGTTTTGCTAGGCTGCCCATCTCTTTGCCTCCTGCCTATAGAAAATAGCTTCTGTTGGGGTTTATTTCCCCCCTTTGCTTTCTCTACCCCCTGTTTTCAGGACCCATTGGTTGTCTGCTCCTTTAACAGTAAGGCTAGGCATGAGATGAGAGGCAGAAAAGTCACAAACCTCACCACCATGCCGAGCCCATAGCTAAGAACCTTTAAGCTCCATCTGCTAGAATCTCCATTAAGTGGGAAGCAGATTATCTGGGGGTGTTAGTTGTACTTACTGGGAAAAGCAGGTAAAGAAACAAACGAGTCCATCTCCCCAGAGGGAAAGTTTTCCTTACTAAGTTTATGCAAGAGGGTTAAAATGTTTTCTGCTTTTAGGCTCATTTTTAGGTGATACATGTATATGATAGCAAAGCACACAGAACAGAGAAAGTTCTTAGTAAGTTTCCTCATTCATTCTACAAACATTTTTTAAATTCATGTGCCAGGCAATGCCTGACTTATTACATACTCAGTAGTAAATCAAATGCATTGTCTGTCATTGTAGAGCTTTTATTTAGCAGGGGATAGATCAGGAATTAATCTTGCAGCAGGACAGAAATGAAGCAAATCAAGGAGATAAGAAGTATGGAAGCCAAGGTAGTGGCACCAGATTCTCCTGGAGTTGCAGGCCATTGTGAGCTGCCCGACCTGAGTGCTGGGAACTGAACTCAGGTCTTCGACAAGAGTGGTGGAGGCTCGGAGCCTCTCTCCAACCCCAAGATCTTCTTAGTTGGTTAGCTGGTCACTTCAGATGAAGTGTTAATTGCAATGAGAACATTTGTATACACTGATATTTCAATACAGCCTGTGCTTTGCTTGCACGCTGTCTTGGTTCAGGAAGGTGTAGCTATTTCGTAATGCTCCAGAGCGATGAAAGAAATGGTAAAGTATCATACGAGCAGTCTGAAGTCATAGGCTGTGGCTTTATTCTAGTCGACACAGAAAGGAGGCTGAAACCCACTCAATCTGTGAGGAAGTTGAGGAAAAATGTTAACCAGAACAACTGTGATCTCTAAGCTTGCTGCTTTAAGGCGAGGCAGTAAAATCGACCTACATATAACAGCACCCACTCTTAATTTAAGCTTAAGCAATCAGTTACATAGTCGGGAGACAGAATAATATGACAGTTGCCTAGGGCTTGGGGGTCAACAGGTTAACTCTACAGAGCTTAATTAAAATTTGATAATAAATGCCTACTGTACATAAGATATTTCATTAGTCTTCATCATGGCTGAGGTGAGATATTCTTCATAATTATTTTCTAGGCTTTCCAAATTCTCATCTGCTCCTCATTGCTAATTAAGTTTCCCAGGCAAGGGAAGACGATTTCTCAAAGTGGCCTCCTCATTAGAAAGGGATATCTGCCACTGGAAAAAAGAGAAATTGGCCTTTTCCTTCCTTATTTTTCAACATTTACCCAATAAGATAAAAAATTTGAAGTTTCAAGAAAGTATTAAAGAAAAAAATCACTCAATGGCTATGATAAAATGCTTTTTTTGACAGCATGAAATGAATTCTCTTTATCCTTCCTCCTTAAAATGTGTAAGCTATTAAGAAAAGTCAAGTTCTGTCCAAAGGTCAACACGAGAATTCAACTAAGTGTTCTATCCATTCTTGTTGGAATGGAAAGGGTTCTAAGGCGAAGGGTTTCTCCTGAGATGAAATAAAGCAGATAACCACAACGTAACCTGATGTTTTGAACACTGTGAAACTGACTTCTCTCACACTTCCCCACTTCATCTACATCAGCGTGAGAACCTGCATTCACTCTGCTTTCTCGTTCATTCCACCTCGCTTGCCTCGAGTTAGGACCCGCCTTCTGAACTGCCTTCACAGGCTCCATCTTTTCTAGCCTGCTCATTCCTCCCCCTGCACCATGACCAGAGGTGGCCAATTATCTTCCTTGTTAGATCAGAGCCGTTTGATGCATGCCCTCCTTCTTCAGTGCTGCGTGAGGGAGGATACTGTTCACTGTCAGCCCCTCCCTTTCTGTGTCTGGCTTCCCCTGCTGCCCTTTGCCCACAATGTCTATGCTAAAATGCTGTGGATCTCATACTTGTTTTTCTCTTACAGTGGCCATCTCCTTTCCCCCATTATCTGATAACTGGCTGCTTGTCTCTGAGCAAGGAGCTCACAGTCTCCTCTGAGAAGTCTCTGGGGACTCCTGGGTAACCCCTTATATCCTTGCCATACATTATCTTTAGTCTTCTGTCTGCGTATGTATTCCCTTCCACATCTGTCTGAAGTATTTGTCCCCCACCCTCTCAGTTGAGTTCCTCAAAGACAGGGATAACTCATTTCCTTGGTGACCATTTTTGTATCAGATACGTACTCAATGTTCAGTAAAGTTAGATAAGTGGTATTCCTGTCCCTGCACATAGTAGGTTCTCAACAAATATTTAAGAAATAAGTTGGTCTCCAAAACATCCTGGAGTTTATCATTAAAAGACAAATGAACCTTTTGATTGCAAAATTATCTGCAGATTTTATTGAGTTGATATACAGGATAGTGACAAAGAACGTCACATTTTGTGATTTCTTCTGTCACCTTTCAACAGAAGAATGGATTATTCTTCACTTATGACTTTGGTGTGGACCTCGCGGCTCTTCACCCGCAGCTTGTTGACCTGGGACTCAGCAATGTCGGCCCGCTCCTCGGCCTCCTCCAGCTCATGCTGGATCTTGCGGAACTTGGCCAGGTTGACGTTGGATTGTTCCTCCTGTGAATGGGAATGCATTGGAAAGAACAAGAGTTGACATTTCCTGCTCGCTAAGTTCCCTTGTTGCTAAAAGGAGGTACAGGATTTGCTTCATGAATGGGAAAGTAAAAGGTCCTGTCATTTGGTGGTGTTCTTATTTGGGGCAGAACCTCCCATGGATTCAACTACATGAATGAGAATGCTTGCAACCCCCTTCCTTAGTCTCTTTCACTTGACTTTTTTCCAAGCTGGGGATGCTTGGGTGACTATACAGAGGCCACAGAGGTAGGGATGTTATTCAGTCTTGTTTCTGCAAACCAAACTTTAAAGCGAGGGCACAGTAGTGATATTGGCTACAGAGAGCCCCAAGGAAGAGGGAAGAACTTACTGAATGAGAAAGATTAATGGTTTTTAAAGTTCAGAACTGGGTTTAATCCTAATGTTAGGGAAGGCTTAGAATAATTCAGGCCCTCATTTGCATAGTCCCTATGAATGTTGGGATTTTGGAATGTTCTGGATAGTAAGAATAGGGCAGTGGTGAAGCATTTCTGTGTTAACTCCTTTAAAGCGTTACTTGATGCAATCTCAGAGAAATGGACTAGAATATCTAAAGCTCTAGTAATTTGTAGCAAAATCTTGGTTTTCCAAATAAATATTCATTTTCCCACCAAATTTGGGGCTCCTGGCCTGTTCATTGCCTTAGAAGAAAGTCCCTTGAATGAGAGGGACTTGGGTCCTTCACAGAACCGGACCTGGTCCTGGAGAACTCCTTTCCTGTGGAGATACTCACCGCCTCCTCAGCTTGTCTCTTGTAGGCTTTCACTTTAGTCTGTAGCTTGTCCACCAAGTCCTGCAGCCTGAGCACATTCTTGCGGTCCTCCTCCGTCTGAAAGGCCCAGCAAACACAGAGTGTTGTCAGCTGACACTATCCTACCATCTTTATTTTCCCAAACACAGGGGGCCTGGCAGAGAAGGGAAGGCCAGTCACCTGGTAAGTGAGCTCCTTCACCCTTCTCTCGTGCTTACGAAGACCCTTGACGGCTTCAATGTTGCGCTTCTGCTCGTTTTCCACCTCGTTTTCCAGCTCCCTCACCTGGAAGAGAAGAGCATGAGTAACAGTTTGCCAGTGGAGAGGAAAGCACGGTTCACAGTTTGCCTGCGACTGTTCACACACAGCCTGGGAGCGGAAAGAACAGGCCAGCACCCACCCTGGCCTCCAGTTTCTGGATCTGCTTCTTGCCGCCCTTCAGTGCCAGCTGCTCAGCCTCATCTAGACGGTGCTGCAGGTCCTTCACCGTCTGCTCCATGTTCTTCTTCATCCGCTCCAGGTGGGCGCTGGTGTCCTGCTCCTTCTTCAGCTCCTCCGCCATCATGGCCGCCTGGTGAGTGATAAAACAGAGTCGGGTAAGGGCTGACAAGGCCCAGAGGGATTCAGGTTCTTCACCTTCGTCTTGCCCTCTGCTCACATCAGTGATAGCCTTCTTGGCCTTCTCTTCTGCGTTGCGGGCTTCCTGGACGATGTCCTCCATCTCTCCCTGGATTTGGGAAATGTCTGTCTCCAGCTTCTTCTTGGTGTTGATGAGGCTGGTGTTCTGTTGCAAATTAAAAAAACAAAAAGAAATCTACATTTAATAACATTTATAACTAGTGTATTAATACCTAAATTGCTGATAATTAGACATGTTCAGAATAAAAACAAAATTAGTATTTCCAAGTTTGTGGCTTTTTCTACCTATATCCCTGGTCCTAAAACATAAATGATTCCATGTAAAATTTAATCTCTAGTGCCAAAGGAATTCCCTTGCTATCCATGGATACTTGTAAACACAGAGTAAAATATTCCAACTCTAAACTGCTGTGTAGCACACGCTGATGAAAATAACTTTTCAGTTTTAGCTGCTCATCCATATTGGTTGACTCTATGTCATTAGTTCATAAATAGCATCTTTATTGGTACAAAAGGTGGGCCAATCATTAATACCCATGCTTTTGAAAAGGTAACAGTATTTGAAACAGCTAATTCTAGATAGTCATAATTAGTAAGAAAAGTGTTGCATATTAATTAATTTGATTTTAAAAATTATAATATTGATTTGAACATTTCCATAATTGCTGATTTTAGATAATTACAGTATTCAAAATACTGTTACATAGGTTTATTATTTTAAAAGTAGAGGGCATGCAAATTAGCAAAAAACAAAAGTAATACATGCTCAGTAACCAGAGACAACCATTAATAACACTTTTGCTTTCCCTTTTGGATGTTTTTTGTATACTTTTTTGCAAAAAAAAAAAAGCCACTATTTACTTAACAAATGCCCTGTAGAACACGAGAGGTAGCCAGCACTAATAAGGCTCCAGGAATTTGAACCCAAGAGCTCTTTATAGATCCTGGGAGGTTAATTTTAGGTACACACGTGATAATAAATATAGTGATGAGTTATTAATTTTACATTTTGTTTTACTATTTGCTTGCTGTGTAGACTTTCAAAAGATAAAACGGCCACCAGTGTTGGACGCGTTACTCCTCATGGGGGGTCTTCTGTGCTTCTTTATATAAGCTTTAAACTCCAGATCCTTCCAAGTCCATAAGTCCACCAGCCCTTGAGTGGACTTGTGAACTGTTTATGTCTCGGTACATACTTAGATCGTTCTGTGCATTTCCCCAAACCCTGGGAAGGTATCCCTTCCTATAGTGATACTTTGTTTATGATTTAATAAATAAAGCTTGCCTGAAGATCAGAGTGAAAAGCCAGCCACACTAGTCAGTGATACAGGCCAGGCAGTGGTGGCACACACCTTTAATCCCAGCAGCCACATTAGTTAGCCACAGAGGCCGGGCTGTGGTGGTGCATACCTTTAATCCCAGCACTAGAGAGATATAAGGTGGGATGAGACAGGAACTCAATCTCTTTTCAGTCTGAAGATTTTGTAGAGGTAAGTGCTCTCTAATGGTTGATCGTTTTACTTCTCTGATCTTTCAGCTTGAACCCCAGTATCTGTCTCTGGGTTTTTATTATCTGTGCTACAATGGCCAACATTACTTGTACATCTCGTGAACATCCCCGCAGACTGCCTTTAGTTCTAGGGAAGGCATTTGGTAAGCCTGGTCCTAAACCTCACCTGAGTGTGCAGCAGCTGCACCCGCTCACTGGCATCCAGCAGCTCCTGCTCGGCCACTCTCCTGCTCCTCTCTGTCTGCTCCAGGGATGCCCGCAGCTCCTCGATCTCAGCCTGCATTAGGTTCGCTCTGCGCTCAACCATGGCCAGCTGCTCTTTAAGGTCATCCTGGCCTCTGAGAGCATCATCCAGGTGCAGCTGAGTGTCCTGCACAGAAATAAGAGAAGCTCTGGCTTGTGTTCCAGTCAAAGTGGACTCAGATTTAATATCACGCTCACACCTGGATCTTACTACCTCAGAGCCTGATTAAATAGGAACATCTACAAGTACCATTAAGGACATGATGTTTTAGTTCAGATCCCAAATCATAAAAACAGTCATGGATAAATCTATGACATTTTATATCAGAAAAGTATCCTTAAAAATCAGTTAACCTGATTACATTATTTTACATATGTAAGAAGGAAGTCCAGGAGCCAGAGTTGGTGGGCCATGCCTACGGTCCTCCTACTTGGAAGGCTAAGCTGTCATCACTCTGTCTCCACGTGTTTACCACTCATTTTGTCTCAGAGGACAAAGCAAATTCTCTCTTGAACCTTTCAGGCAGAATTTAGCGTCTTCCCAACATACAATTTTTGTATCTTGCTACCACGTTGCTTTAATGATTTATGACCTGTAAATTTCCTAAAATTTTAAGGCTTGAGCTCTACAGAAACACCTTGCCTGCCAGCACAGTGTGGGTTCACCCCCAAGGTACCTTCAGCATTCCTTGTGTGTTCCGGAGGTTCCTGATTGCCTCCGCAGCCTGGCGGTTGGCATGGTTCAACTGGATTTCCATCTCATTCAGGTCGCCCTCCATCTTCTTCTTAATCCTCAGGGCATCGTTCCTGCTCCTGATCTCCGCATCCAGCGTGCTCTGCATGGACTCCACGACTCTGAGGTGGTTTCTCTTCAGCTGATCTATTTCTTCATCTTTTTCAGCAATTTTGCGGTCAATCTCAGATTTCACCTGATTCAACTCAAGCTGGATGCGTAGAATCTTGCCCTCTTCATGTTCAAGAGATGCCTTGATAAAAGTGACATTTTGGTGACCTTGCTATGGTGACTTCTCAAAGAGCCATTGAGCCCCCCTCCCCAAACTTTCACACATCTCCGCTTAGAGCACCGATTCTGCACCTGTGACGTATATATGCCAGATTTTTCCTTGGTGACAAGCATTGTCCCCCTAAAGCCCACAAAATGGTAGACTCAGCTGGCATTCTCTTTTTAGTCTGTTTATAATAGATAGCTGAGCAAACAAGATGTGTACCTCTGCTTCCTCTAGAGAAGCCTGCAGTTCACTCTTTTCCTGATCAATCTGCTTCTTTATTTTCTCCAGTTCATGGATATGCTTCCCTCCCTCTGCGATCTGCTCAGTGAGGTCAGAAATCTCCTCTGTGGAAGAGCAAATGAGAAGAAGAGGTGGGAATGGTGGCAGCATGGAAGGGTCCAGTCAGGGCTAAGGAGGATTGGGGAGGTGGGCAACATGGGACGGTCCAACCAGGGCTAAGGAGGATTGGGAAGATGGGCAACATGGGAGGGTCCAGCCAGGGCTAAGGAGGATCTGGAAGGTTGCGACTCACGTTGCAGATTCTTGTTTTCTCTCTTCAGAGTCTCGAGTTGATCCAGAGACTCCTCGTAGGCATTCTTCACCTTGAACAGCTCGGTGCTGAGAGAACGGGACTCCTTCTGGGAGGCTTCAAGCTCAGCCTGAGTTTCCTCATACTTCTGTTTCCATTCGGCTAGGACCTACACACACAACATCAGTTAAACTCTGAACACAGCCATAACACCCTTCCCCCCGGGGAGGGGGGGACACTTCACGGATCATGTGGACCACCTTGTCGAAGTTCCTTTGCTTCTTATCAAGGGCAGCGCAGGCAGCATTGGACCGCTCCACGTCAATCATGAGGTCCTCCACTTCATTCTGGAGCCGCTGCTTCGTCTTTTCAAGAGAAGCACATTTGGAGTTCACGGCTTCTACGTGTTCCTCTGCATCCTGCAGACGCTGAGCCAGCTTCTTCCTGAGGAGGTGGTCAGTGTGAGTGACCAAGGGAAGAATCGATTGCCACAATAAACTCTGCCTAGCTGCTGATTAGGAAAGCATGTTTTCCCCTAAGATCTTTTATTTCTGTGTGCCCACAGGTTTTCCCAGAATTACTTCTTAGAGTTCATTTTATCCCTTTCAGAACTCTGATTTCCTAGGTGAGTTCTTTTCCATCTCAAGTGTTATCAAACATATTTACAAAACCAGAGAGAAGGAGGAATGGGGAGGGCTCTGAAGCTGAATTAACCCTGATAGCTCAACTGAGGATACATTTGCTCAATAATGTTGTGATTGAATGGGAGGCTAGACATTATGCAGATGGTCCTCTCAATTATACAGATATGGAAATTGTGAAATTATCTCATGATTCTTCGCTGCATGAATATTCTTTCCTATTTTCCCCTCACTTTTCCTTTGCTTTGGTTTCTTTCTGTCTAACTCATTGAAACCCATACTTGGCCTCCTCCAGCTCCTCTGTGCGCTGGATGGCGTCCGTCTCATATTTTGTCCTCCACTGGGCCACCTCGCTGTTGGCCTTGGACATGGCCCTCTGCAGCTCAGCCTTGGCCTCCTGCTCCTCCTCATACTGCTCCCGCAGCAGGTCACAGTCGTGGCGGGCTGACTGCAGGGCGTGGGCTAGCGCGTTCTTGGCCTAAAAATCCCCGAATAGTATGGTGTGAGTTTGTGTTTTGGTCACTGATAGTCTCTTTGTGGAGTTCAGTAGTGTGTCAGGTTGCCTAGTTCCACGAATGAAAGCATCAACTCAGGGCTCTCACCTTTGTCTCCTCCTCTAGCTGCCTCTTTAGTTCCTCAATTTGTTGTGTGAATGCTTGTTTGCCTCTGGAGAGCTGGGAAACCATAGCGTCTTTTTCATCCAGCTGTCGGGAGTACTCACCTGAGAGAGAAAACGTGAACGATTGAATTCTTTTGTCTCAACCGTGAGTGAGGCGGGATAGCATTGGACCCTCCTTATTTCACACAGTGCAAACAATGTCTCCAGAGTGTTAGCACACTGCTCCCTTTGGTATTTTAGGATTGAGGGAACAAAACTCTTCTAAGCCCAAGAGATAAATTTTGCCCCTTTGGTTAGAGCTTCGAGTCATTGCTTTGTAACCATGTTAGACCCTAAAGGTGAAGGAGTCATAAATGTGCTCACACTGTACAAGGCACGGGTCTTGCTACCCAAAGGGGCCCGACCTTCCCTGCTTGCTATTCCAAAGGCAGTAGATCTCACGGGCTGACCTGACTCGGTGTGTAAGCGCGCCTTCTGGGTCGACAGCTCGTTGATCAAGCGTTGTTGTTCCTCCTCTTTCGTCTTCACTTCGCTCAGCTGATCCTCCAGGGTGCGGCACATCTTCTCAAGGTTCCCCTGTGGCGGGAAGCAGGGCAAGGTGACACATGTCTACTCAGGAGGCTGAGATTTAGAGATCTGTAACTGTACATGACAGGCACAGAATCTTATTTATGCTGCTGTCAAAGCCTCACACAGTGTTCGGGAAGCAGCGGAGGAGCTTAGGTTACTGACTAAGTGAATATGTGCGCATCAAAACTGGGTTCCTCTCTTTGGGGAAACATGAACATTATTTATGGTCCACATCATGGGGAGGGGACCTTTCCTTGTCATTGCATTATTACTGTTGTGGCCATAGCAACAAAGTTTAAGGTGATTTTTGAAAAATCAGATGTGTACACTTGAGGAATTCCATTCAATACAGCGATGTCAATCATAAATCTCAGATTACATGCAGTGTGGCTGGCTAGAGTCACATACAGTATATAGTCACTTTCAAGTATTTCAGATAAATCAAGAAGTGAGGAAAGACCTTAGCTTTGGAGACAGTCTCCATGTTACTAGCGAGGTCGTCGATCTCCATCTTCAGCTCGCTCTTCTCCTTCTCCAGCTTCTGCTTGACCCGCTGCAGGTTGTCAATCTGCTCCCCAAGCTCAGCCACGCTGTCAGCGTGCTTCTTCCGAAGAGCAGCTGCTGTGGCTTCATGCTGCAGGGTGGCCTCCTCCAGGTCCCTGCGCATCTTCTGGAACTCAGCCTCTCTCTTCTTGTTCATCTCGATCTGGGCAGAAGTGGCCCCGCCAGCTTCCTCCAGCCTCTCGCTGATCTCCTCCAGTTCCCGGGAGAGGTCAGAGCGCTGCTTCTCTGCTTTGGCCCTGGAGGCCCTCTCTGCCTCGATTTCCTCCTCCAGCTCCTCAATGCGGGCCTGGGGGTGGCAGGAAGTACAGACTCAGCTTCTTGGGCCAGTCATGCTTTTCCTAATGAGTTAGACTGATGGAAGCCATTGACTTACCTGCAGCTCCTTGATCTTCTTCTGCAGCTGCATGCCGAGGGCCTGCTCATCTTCAATCTTGCTCTGCAGATTGCTCATCTCAAACTCTTTCCTAATTTAACAGTAACACATTAGCTTATGGTCAGTTTTACCCACAGCCCTATTTATGTATAATTGAAATTTTTCATACTGCTGGCCTTAAAAGAGAGAGAAGTACTTATTTTGCAAGTCCGCAAAGTGCCATGTTAATTAAATGAAAAGCCAAAGTTGTCATTGTTTTGTTTTTACCCCATGTGTCATTAAGCAATAATTGAGAAACATTTAAATACATGTTGCATCTGTGCTGACGCAGTGAGAAGCCAGCCCTGAATTCTATCCAACTTACTTTTTGAGTTTCTCATCAAGTTGCTGTTTATCATTTTCTATGTCCATTGTGGATTCTTGGGCCAATTTGAGGTCTCCCTCCAGCTTCCTTTTTGCCCTTTCTAGGTCCATCCGAAGCTTCTTTTCCTGCTCCAGTGATCCTTCAAGCTAAATGATAAAGGATTTTGATTAGGTTCTCAAGCATTGACCCATATGTCATTAGTCAAGTACTCGAGAAAACTCTTAACAGAAAACAAACAGCCTGAAGACTCCAAGCCTGAATTTCAGGGCTCATGGAGACCACTGATGGCGTCATCTCCCACCATTTCTTTCATCCCTTCTAAGGAGAAAGCTTATCTTTCATACTCACATCATCCACTTGCTGCTCAAGCTTGGTTTTGGCTTTGGTCAGAGTGTTGACTTTGTCTTCCTCTGCCTGCAGGTCATCCAGGGTCTGCTGGTGGGCCTCTTGGAGGGCCTTCTTCTCCTTGGTCAGCTTGGCGATATTTTCGTCCAGGCCCGCCATCTCCTCCGTGAGGTTTTTCACCTTTAGATTTGAAGAGATGATAGGAATGCTGATGAAAATATGTCGTCTTGATAAAGTACATGAGAATGTAACTTCTTGGGACAACATGAGCCTGACATGGAGAATAGCAGCCAGAAACCAATATAGGCCGCATGACTGAATACAATAGGGGATAAAGGTGAACGCAAAAACATGCTATGGTTGTAACCTTTTCTTTCATGTTCGGGAATTTTAAGATTTAAGGTTCAGTACTTAATGAATTCTTGTGAATGCTTCAAAGTGAATAATAACTGTACCTTGTTCTCAGTGGCGTGCTTCTCCTTCTCTACCTTGGCCAGGGTCAGCTCAAGGTCATCGATGTCTTTCTTCAACTCTGAGCACTCGTCCTCCAGCTTCCTCTTCTTGGCTGTCAGCTCGGCGTTGATCTCCTCCTCATCCTCGGCTCTCTCAGTTAGCTCCTTGATCTTGGCCTCCAGCTGGATTTTGGTTTTGATCAGCTGGTCGCACCTTTCCTCTGCATCAGCCAAGCCGTCTGCTTCCTAAGGGGAGGAATAGTGAACTTCCATTTGTATGGGCTCTGTCTGCAAATACACACTCATGTGTTAAAAGTTGGGAATGGATGACTACCAGCTGGTCAGTGGATAGGTCATTAAATTGCCAACTTTTAAAAAAAAATTAAAATGCAAATATCTTTATCAGTTGATCAAACAGAGTAACACATTCCATCTAAGTATCCATGTATAGAAGGTAAAATCAGAAGAAAGTAGTTTTGTTGCAAAAATATATAATCTACTAGCCCTCAGTTTTTTTGGAAAAGCAATTTACTAATTCTCAGATTCAGGTTTTTTTTTTGCCACATTCAACTAAGGGCTTAAATTTATCCCTCTTTTTCTGCTCTGATAAAAATAATATATTTTCCAGTTAGTATTCAACAATATTTATGAAAGAGAATATTCTAATATAAGAGGATGCTCCATATAGAAAGGGAAATGCCTAAAGATAGTTTCTTGACTTTATTCACTAGTGACCAGACTGTGGAAGAAACACAAATGGACATAAGCATCATGAATGTGTGTACAGGATACACATATGAACATAAGTATCATGTGTGTATGTGTATGTGTATGTGGGATGCACATATAAACATAAACATCATAAATGTGTATGTGTAGGAAGCACATATGAACTTAAGCATCATGGATGTGTGTGTGTGTGTGTGTGTGTGTGTGTGTGTGTGTGTAGGACGCAGATATGAACATAAATATCATGGGTGTGTGTATAGGATTCACCTATAAACATAAGCATCATGGTTGTGCATGTGTAGGAAGCACATATGAACATCAGTATCATGGATGTGTATGTGTAGGAAGCACATATGAACATCAGCATCATGGGTGTGGCTTTGCAGCTGCTGTTTCTTTGGGTCTGAATCTTAGTGTTTTTGAAAAGCAGGAAATCACAGAAGATTCCTGGATAGAAATCGTTTACTCTGAAGCCTGGAATTGCTCGTATTCAGCTACATCCTGATTAGGCAATGTGAAAGGGCTGTGTGCCACATCTGGTACTCACAGCTTGAACCTGGAGCTGCAGGTCATTTTTTTCTTGCATCAGAGCTACCATCTTCTCTTCCAGTTCCTTCCTTTTGGCCTCTGACTTAGCCAGATCCTCTTTGGCCTTCTCGAAATCTTCCTTCATGTTGGCCATCTCTTTCTCGGTCTCCGCACTCTTCAGGAGAGGTTTGATCTTGAAATACAGCTTCATCCAGGGCCAGTGCTTCACATTCATGAAGGCACGGACATTGTACTGGATGCAGAAGATGGACTCTCTGAGGAAGGAGAAAAGTAGGTCCAAGTGGGCAAAAATGTGACAAGTGACCATCACAATTGCACTGAGTTCAGTGATGAAGGTGGCGGGAAAGGCAAACAAGTTTTGTGTCTCACCTCCTCTCCATCATCTTTTTGAACTCCACCCTCATCAAATACCCTCTGCACATGGCTTGAGTGCGCGTGATGAGCTGAGCCAACTTATCATCTCGCATCTCCTCTAGAGTTCCCAACAGGCCAGCTTTAAAGAAAACCTTGGCAGAGAACAGTTAGACTTGTTATCTCCACTCACGCAGAAACTCTGAAAGTACTAAATGTGTGTCAGCAATTTGGACTGGTGGTACCTTGGTGTGGCCAAATTTGTACTGGGTGTGATCGATGTCAATAGAGCCTAGAAGCTTCTCAGAAGCCTTCTTGCTGTCTATGAATTGACCTTCTGGGATAGCACTTGCGTTCAGAACTTTGTATCTGTTGAAATGAAAAGCAAATTGAAAGCAGGACTTTTCTTCCCCAAGAAATAAAAGATAGAACAATAGTAGCTACTCTTGAAAAGATGGGCCAATCAAAAAATGGCAAACCAAATGGCATTTAAAATTTAACACTGCTCTATATAAGACATGGGAAGATGTGAAACAAACCTCTGCTTGAAGTCTGCATAGAGGATCCTGCTGGGGAAGCCCTTCCGGCAGATGCGGATGCCTTCCAGCACACCGTTACACCTCAGCTGGTGCAGGACCAGTTCGTGCTCCATGGCACCTGGAAAGGGGAATACAACTCTACAGCCATCTCAAGAGAAGCCACACTGAGGCTGCTCTGCGCATGAGAAATGTCTTACCAGGAGTCTTAGTTTCATTGGGAATGAGGCAGCGGACAAAGTGGGGGTGGGTGCTCCTCAGGTTGGTCATCAGCTTATTTAAATTCTCCTAAAATACCGTACGGAGAGATTTAGAATAACTTGTAGCTGTATCTTTCTTCTATCACATTCTAATGAGCTGTCATCAAATCATGATGACCAAGAGGAAGCCTATGTCCGGAAGGTGGATTTCTAGAACAATCCTGATCATACAAAAATAGTCCATTTCAGTTTGTTTTTCTCAAACCCTGTCAATTGGAAAACTTTTGTATTGAGATTTTGATCATATGGAGTAGACGTCTCGAACACATTGGGTGCTTTTTAATGAGGGTTTGATTTTATGTAAAATCTCTTTACTACCAAATTTCTTATATTTGAAACATGGGGAAATATCTCACGCCTTCATTTTGTTAAAAATTTCCTGAAGTATTTTTCAGATTGAAAAAATATACTACTACTTTTTCCCCACTTTTACCATAAGCATTCTTTAAAATCTCTCATTAACTACAGTTTAATTATCTTTTAAGTGTAAGATTATACTGTACCCTGAAAAGAGCAGACACCGTCTGGAAAGATGAACCCTTCTTCTTGCCACCTTTCTTTCCACCGCCACCACCCTCTGAAAAACAGAAAGGAAAAATGGAGATTACTCGCTATAGCCTTTGAGTCCTCTTGTGTGCACCAGCGACAGGATGACCACGTTTCCTCAGGAGTCTGTGGCATTCATTCCCTTTCTGCCTTCCAGAGCTCATCTATTTTAGTTCTAGAGGAAGAGACAGTAATCACTGGCATGGTTATAGAAACCCAGGGAAGAATAAAGTTGTGCACAACTTGAAAGGTATGGGTCGGTGATGGGACTCCCTGACTCCATCCAGATCAGCAGTGTCTGCTTTGCTTCCTGCAGGATATGCCCAGAAGACAGCAGAGTAAGATCCTGTCTGTGCACACATCCCCTAGAACAGGCAAAGTTGCATGCTTGCTTCTAGGTAGTCGAGCTTGGCTTACTGGCAGGGACTTGTAAGTTTTATTTTCCTCGGTCCCCATGTTGACACTTGTACATCTGGACTTCAGATACTTAAGGAAGGAAATACAACCTCATTCTGTTCACCTAGCGCTGTGGTCCTGATGAAGGGTTTCCTTATCTCCAATTTAGCTAGATCCTTGATGGAAGCAGTGGTTTTGATGTGGAAGAGCAGCTGGTACAATCAGCAGCAAATCACTGAACCTTCTAAATACACTTTCTCACTGATAAGCAAGGCTGTGGACTGAACAGTTCCTGATGCCTATGCACACGGTTGTTAATACACTTTCTTTCATTTCACTCACATTGGCCTGAACTTTCAGAGTAGATTTTGCAACATTTGTTTCAGGGACTCCACCCCTTAATACAGTTCCTCACGTTTTAGTGGCTCCCAACCATAAAATTATTTTCACTGCTACTTCATAAGTGAAATTTTGCCACTGTCATGAATTGTAAGGTAAATATTTGTGTTCTGTGATGGTCTTAGGTGACCTATATTGTCTCTGACAGATGGTGTATTTCTGTGTTGTAATTCTTAGAATGAATTGATAGTAGAAAAAATTACCTGCTTCAGCAGCTTGTCCTCCAGAAAATAGGAAAGCCAGAGTCTTCAAGCCAGATTTCTGGTACAGCCCCACCACGGTCTCATTCAGGGGGTCCTTGTTCTTGTCCAGCCAGCCAATAATGTTGTAGTCCACGGTGCCCGCATAGTGCACCAGCGAGAAGTGGGCTTCAGCCTTGCCTTTGGCAGGCTTGGGCTTCTGGAAGTTGTTGGACTTTCCAAGGTGCTGTTCATACAGCTTGTTCTTGAAGGAAGTGTCTGTCGCCTTGGGGAACATGCACTCCTCTTCCAGGATGGAGAAGATGCCCATGGGCTAAGTATTAAAAAGGGAGAAGATAGTGATGAATCCTTTAGAAAAGAATGTCCCAGTAGTTTGTGTGTTTGGCACAAACCTGAAAGGAAGGCATTCCAAAAGAAGAACTTGGAATTATGTATTAAACAGATGAGATCCTAACGTATTACTCCCCCCTCCTAACAAAATATGACAGTCATCTTCTGAAGACTGCATAAGATATATGTTGCTGAAAGACTTAGTTTAAAAGTTCATCTGTACCATCTGGCAAATGTGTTCAATGAGTAAAATTAAATTCTAAAAGTACCCTCTCAAGGCTCAGGTTTTATCCTGTGACTATATATGCTCATATGTGGTCTGAAAACTTCTTTCTCACGGTGTAACATCCTTCACCACAACTCTAGACATGGGAAAGATGTGAAAAGGAGAGACTATGTTCTGATGGCCAAAAATGCAACTTCACCAAGAAGAAAGTGCATCTCCTGTGGCCTCATGAAAACTCTTTGTACTCTCAGCTTCACCTCCCATCTCTGTGGAGTTAAGCATTGATAATACGTTGGTTTTGCTCATGAAGCAGTTTGATTTTTTCAGAGACAAATTTGGTATGAAAAACTGAAAGCAAATTCAGCATTGATGATGATTTGAATTCACAAATTCATTCTCAAAAATTGTTTTGATAATCCAGAAGTTAAAATACCAGTGAAGGAAATAGTTTTTCTTGGGACTGTATAGTTTTATAGTCTTGGTAAACAGTGGAGATAGTGCATCATCAAATTAAGATATTTTTTTAACTTGTGCATCCTAGTTTTTTTTTAAAAATTTATCAGTTTTGAACTGAATATTTGAAAATTTCTTAGCTGGCAATTGCATTTTATTTCTACTTTATCATTCCTTCAGGAGTTTCACATAGCTTCTTTCTTGGTACCATGACAAAATCTCAGTGTGTGTGTGTGTGTGTGTGTGAGAGAGAGAGAGAGAGAGAGAGAGAGAGAGAGAGAGAGAGAGAGAGAGATGCATACGCTTGGAGGCCTATGGAGACCAGAAAAAAGATGTAGGATCTTGATGCTGGAGTTACAGGTGTCTGGACCACTTGATACAGAATAAAAGCTCCAGACTTCATGATAAAGTAACAGGTGCTCTTACCCACGGAGTCATCTCTCCAGTCCCAAGAACCCAACAGTTTTGAACAATGAAGTTGCTTAATGAGTTATAGATAAATATGATGCATCTGTTGCTCTAACCTAATTGGATTGATTCCCTTAATTACTAATTTCCTTAATTACTTAATGGGGAAATCAGAGCTCATTCCCAGGGTAAGGTCAAATAGAAGTTTAGTGAATTTACTTGGTAGTAATCACAAGTAAGGAATGAATTGATGAACGTCCAGTCTTAACTATCTATGCACTGCCTTGTTATATAGTACACATGGGAGGGTACATCATAGCCACACCAGGATTAATGACTATTCAAAGGACTGACTGTATTTTCATCCCTTTCTTCTATACCAATTAAATCACATAGGAATAAAACTGAGAAAGAAAGAAGCCCATGGTATGTGCCTTTAATCCTAGCACTCAGAAAACAGATGGAGGAGGAGAATCTCTGTGGGTTTAAGGCTGGCCTAATTTTACATAGTGAGTTCCAAGGTCAGCAACGGTTACATGGTGATACCCTATGCCATTAAAAAACTCAGGAAGTGTGAGATTATAACAGTTGAAAATGTGAGCTGGTTGAGCAGTGCTGCGGCACACCTTTAATCCCAGCACCCAGGAGGCAGAGGCAGGCACATCTCTGTGAGTTTGAAGCCAGCCTGGTCTATAGAGCAAGTTCTAGGACAGCCAGGGCTACACAGGCAAATACTGTCTTGAAAAACCAGAGAGAGAGAGAGAATGTGAATCTGTGTTTTGTATGTGTATGTGTTAGAGGTGTTAGTAACGGATCACCTATGACATTCTGAGAACATCTATTACACACAGGCATATCGTGAGATATCACTAATTACTCTTTGAGAACTGGGATTGTCAGTAAACATAGTAAGAGAGACAATTTGTTGTTCCTGTTTGAAAGTTTGAAAAGTCATACAGACCTTCTCGATGAGCTCAATGCAGGCAGCCAGGTCCATCCCGAAGTCGATGAACTCCCAATCGATGCCTTCCTTCTTGTACTCCTCCTGCTCCAGCACGAACATGTGGTGGTTGAAGAACTGCTGCAGCTTCTCGTTGGTGAAGTTGATGCACAGCTGCTCCAAGGTGTTGAACTATGGGAAAGGGTTATTGTAGGAAATTGGTCATAAATTCCCTATTAGTATCTATAAGGCAGTTAATACATTTTCTTCAAATTTTGAGACATTTAGGGTTATTATATTGAAGAGGTAGGCCTTCGGATAATCTCTTAAAGGATGTTATAATTCTAAATCGAGTTAAATCCTCAAGTGTTTTTCCAAGGAATAATATGAAGTCTTGCATATTGGGCAAAATGCCGTTAAATAGGAGATCTTTGAAATAGTCGTTGAGGGTAACCAAAACAAGTGTTTCTATGGTGAATCCAAGATCAGTTTTGAACGAGTGTTCATGGTCCTTCTTTGAGATTCTAATCCTGCAAATGTACCATCCTCTCTGTTCCGTTCACACTCATTGCCTTGTGTTCAGATCCCTCCACCAACCCACTTCAGCAGGAATTTGTGTGTTTTGTAGATTGTATTTTGTAAAGAGTGTTTCCAGGGCTCCAGCAAGATCAGTCAAGTGACTGCCAATGTGTGTTTGCTAACCAGTTCATTACTCACATCAAAGATCTCAAAGCCAGCGATGTCCAAGACCCCGATGAAGTACTGCCTGGGCTGCTTGGTGTCCAGCTGCTGGTTGATGCGGGTGACCATCCACAGGAACATCTTCTCATAGATGGCTTTTGCCAGGGCACCCACAGAGTTGTACACCTTCGGGGAAAGTGTTGGTCTGTTGAGTTGTTTGAGCTGGATACAGGGATGACCTTTTGAGTCCCAGTGATTCAAGTGAATCAGGGACCTAGATCATACACACCTGCTGCACCGTCTGGCCTTTGGTGACGTACTCATTGCCGACCTTGACCCTGGGGTAGCACAGGGCTTTGAGCAGGTCAGCAGAGTTCAGACTTGTCAGATAGGCGGCCTTGTCAGCCACTGCAGAAAAGAACCAAGGACAGTGGAACTGATGGTGACTTGCACAACTTCATTGCAAAGGATGATGTTGGTAACAATGGATTTATACAAACAGTAAGGTGTGAAGGTTGTGAATTCTGCCCTTTCTTTCTTTCTTTCTTTCTTTTTTTTTTTTTTTTGAGACAGGGTTTCTCCGTAGCTTTGGGCCTGTCCTGGAACTAGCTCTTGTAGACCAGGCTGGCCTTGAACTCACAGAGATGTGCCTGCCTCTGCCTCCAGAGTACTGGGATTAAAGGTGTGCCTGACTCAACTTTAGTTATTCTTATAATGATAAGTTGGAGCTTGGAGAGCCCATGTTCTGTGTGATATTTAAAATACAGCAAAAGTACACCATAGATAAACTCTAACGCAGGGGGTAGGAAGGAAATTCTGATTATTCACTGGAACAAAATGTGCTTTCATCAAAAAAGCAAGTATTTTCTTATAAAAAGTGAATGAAGAATGACTAGGGGTGAAGATGTAAGTCAGAACAAGGCCCTGGGCTCAGTATCAGCACCATAACACACACACACACACACACACACACACACACACACACACACACACACCACAGAAAAAACAGAACAGTATAATGAACAGAAATAATAAAGCTCCTATATTTGCTCAATTATGTAAACTACCAATGTATCAATGTGTCATTTCCTCTCCCTAAAGCTTCTGCCTTTCATTAGAAAGACAATACAACCAGGTCCCCACCTCTGAAAAGGCTCATGTCAATGGTGACAACAGGGTTGTTACCTTCCGTGCCATCTGGCTCAGCTTGCTCTTCCCTTTGCTTTTGCTTGAATTTCATGTTCCCATAGTGCATCACGGCACCTGTGAGCTTGTAAATAGCCACCTTTTCATCTGCACTGAATCCCAGGATGTCCACAGCAGTCTGTTGAAAGAATTGAATTCGTAACAATTATCACAGTGGTCAGCTTGCTCAGGACACCAGGGGTCTGGCTCCCTGCTTCCCAGTCCCATTTTGCCTGATAGCTGACGAATACTTGGATGGCTCTAGTCGAGCTCTTCCCCTCTGAGCCAATAGAAACATCATTTGAGTAATGCGGGCGCTAAGGACAGCAGGTGAGTTAGCCACACACTTTCTTGTTTAGTCTCCCGGGACATTTCTTCTTTTCCTATGTTGTCCTAACTTAGTGCACAGCCCCAGCCTACCCTTCTGCCTCGGCTGATATGAACAGTCCCGTGGAAAGAATCATGAGAACGCCAGTGGCTCCCAGTTTCTCCACACGTTTCTCTGATAGCAGGGTCAAGGCTTGGCTGGCCTTGGGGTGCCTGGGTGTGAACTTTACTGACCTTTCTCTACTCATTCAGGGAAGAAACATTTCTGAAGATAAATTTGTTATTTTATTGAAATGCTTTCTGTCTCCCACTCCCATTGGGTTTTGGTTACGTTCTTAGCATGTTAGCCACTGCTGTGGCTTACAAAGGGAGCAAACAGCAGTGTCGGGACATGAAGTGTGTCTCTCCTGAGACTTCCTCCTTTCTTCTAGTTCTAGCTCACTTTCTTCTAGACCACCCTGTCTTGGAACTACATATTATTAACAAGGCCCTCGACTGAGGTCGCTACATTTTTTAAAACCTGCCAGACTAGACAATGGGATATGTCTCAATTCCATGTCATTTTTGGAAATATGAACATAGCAATATGTTACAGTGAATAAAATCTGTATCTATAAGATAAAGGTATACACATAGGTTATTAAATTTTTTTAAGAAAAAGTATGTTTTAGGCACCCTTCAACTCTATCTTGATGGGATTGGGCTACCAGTGTTGAAAATATTAAAGTTAAGAATAATTAAAGATTGTGCAGAAATTGAAAGAAAGTATAACATGTATCAAATTTATATATAAAGAAAATAAATTCAAAACATGATAACCTTTAAAGAAAAGAGGCAGAGAAGGAGATTCTATAGTTTCAGAAATAGATGTAGAAGTTCATGAAATACCCAAAAGAATGTTTTTGAGGAAGTCAACTCGTTTTTCCTCGTGACTAACAAGGGGTATACTATTTGTAGGCATTTATTCAAAACGAAGTTGACCTTTATAGCTAACTATGAAGAACTTAAGAATCTCATGTTCTGTTATAAAAAGTGGGAAAATATTATAGCTTTTCTGAGATTCCTGGGTACAGGGGCTGACATGTGCAAGTATTGGGTAAAAGGTGACCAGCACCATAAAGAGTTAAAAAAAAAAAGATCCAGCTCTTTGAGGGATGCCAGGCTCCTAACATATATTGCAGATATTTGAAATGTAAATACATGTGTAGGATGGCCTTTAAATATTCTGTGATTTCTTTTCCAAGTGTAAGAAAGCCTGAACGATAGCACTGTCTGGCCCACTCGCTGCTGGTCCTATTCACGCTGATGGGAGGAGAGCACTGTGTACTGACAAGGGCCTTGCTAGCCTCTTCCCTGTCACTTACGTCTGTGGCCATCAGCTCCTCCTGGTCGTCGATGCTGGGCACTGTGATTTCACCTTGGCTGACGTAAGTGAAGTCGTATGGGTTGGTGGTGATCAGGAGCATTTCTGGACGCGTGGGGAAGGGAGTGAAGAGTTACTTTAGCCATCACCACGCTTCAGAGGGACAGCATAGGCAGGATGGTGGCTTTCTCGATGGGACTAAACCAAGAGGCTCCCTACCAATGAGCTCTGGCTTCTTATTGGACATGATCTGGTAGAAGATGTGGTAGCTCCTCTCAGCCTTGAGCTGGAAGGTGACTCGGGACTTCTCCAGCAGATCTGGAAAGGCATAGTAGGCACATTTATACATGAGTAAAAGCCAAACATAGAAAAATTAATCTTGGAAGTTCACGCAGAAGAATCAAGGGCAAGGTTTCTCCAATCTGAGTGCCCCCAAAGGGAAGACTCTCAGTCACCAGTGGTTATTAACTCACAAGTTTCAATATCTGCAGACGCCAGTTTGCCTGTGGCACCGAAATGGATCCTGATGAATTTACCCTTAAGAAGGCAAAGGAGGATTGATTAAAGCTAGAAATTATTTCATTAACTATGGACCAAATACGTGGAAAATACATTAGCATAGTGTATGTAGAAGTGTGGGGGTGATTCTCGCATGAACAGGGTGACCAAGAGACTCACAAAGCGGGAGGAGTTGTCATTCCTCACGGTCTTGGCGTTGCCAAAGGCCTCCAGCAGGGGGTTGGCGCTGATGATTTGATCTTCCAGGGTCCCCTTAAGACAAATAAAAGAGGTAGATAAAGCTTGAATTATCTGAGTTGTATATACTAAGACAATTTCCTATCTGTTCTCTACCTTCCCTTGGTCACATCCTATCACTAGGAAAGGCTTTAGAAAAAGGAAGGGAACCCACATCGTTGAGGGGACATGCCTGTGACATGGCAGTTGATTTCATTTGGTGCCTCTCAGGCCCCACTTTTGCTTCAGAGAAATGGCTTCAGGCCTATAACTTGCTAACATATCATCTAGTTCATCCCCTCCTCACAAAGCCCTTCCAAGGTTTATTTTCTAAACTCCAGCATCGTGGGCCGCTGGTTACTGCAGTTTTGACACATCACAGCCATGCTGTGAAAAGCCTGTCTTCCCCCACCCTCCCTCAGAGGTTCATGCCCACCTGCATTTTGCCAGAGGGCGCCTCCTCCTTCTTCTTCTCCCCAGTGACTGCAATTGTTGCAAAGTACTGGATGACACGTTTCGTGTTCACAGTCTTCCCGGCCCCGGATTCTCCACTGTGAGGACCAAACGAGAAACCAGAAGATAAGGCAGGAGGCACAGCCTGAACAATCAAAATTCAGCAGACAAAAGGCATGTTGTTTACGTACGTAATCAGGATGGACTGGTTCTCACGATCTGTGAAGGGAAACCGCAGACATGTCAAATAAGTGAAAGCACTGACGCTACTAAATTTGTGCTCTTCTCTTCACAAATCTTAAGAACTAAGTGTAAAAGGTGTGTTAATCATCACACTGCTGTTATCATTAATGTGAAGAACTGTGGATTATGAAATGGCTCAGTTCACTTTTTTACCAGTGAGAATCAGCCAAGAAGCAGTTGGCTTCACAGTTTCATGGTCCCTTCATTCACCTGGTTCATAATTCAGAATCCTGTCATGTTTTAAATGTCCAGGATGCTTTTTCTATAGTGCTTGTGAAATTTAAAAGCTTCCTTTTTAAGTGAGATGAAACAATAGGTGTAATTAAGACATGGAGTTGATAACCAATTTTGATTAACTTTGAACTGGAATTAGCATCAACAAATTTAGATTTCTATCATAGAGGTACCAGCAAATTTCCCTATGCTTTTGTAATTGGCGCATCATACTCTAGATCAAATTTCCTGCTTTCTTCATTGCTATCACCACATGTATGCAAAGTATTTCCTTTTCAAGGTGCTGACCATGTGTCACCTCTGCGATGGCTCGGCACGTGTTGTCTAGCACTTGTAGATGTTGTGATTATAGATACACTAACCCGTCAGCATGAACTGGTAGGCGTTGTCAGAGATGGAGAAGATGTGGGGCGGGGCCTCCTGTCGCTTTTTGCCTCGATAGGCCGCCACCACCTCGGGGTTGTACACCGGCAGCCACTTGTAGGGGTTGACGGTGACACAGAAGAGGCCCGAGTAGGTCTGCAGACAAAGGCAAAGTTGCTCAATTAAAAATCACCTCATCGCTCCAACTTGGAAGTAATGCTGTGTGAACAAGGGGAGAGGAATGAGAAAAGTGCTGATCCTCATGAAGTTTCTCATTCACTGGTTGCTTTCCCAGCTCTCCAGCTATCAGATGCAGTACCAGCGTTCCAGATAGCCAGCGAATGCAGCTAACCAGAGAGCTCTCTGCATGTGTGTTTTCAAAGACACTCAAATTTGGATCACTGACATAATGAGGCATTTCAACAAGAAAAAGTGTATGGATTGGATTAAATATGACAGGGACACTCACGTAGATCATCCAGGCTGCATAACGCTCTTTGAGGTTGTACAGCACGGCGGGCTCGTGCAGGTGGGTCATCATGGCCATGTCCTCGATCTTGTCATACTTGGGAGGGTTCATGGAGAAGACTTGGTCTTCCTTGACTGTGACGGTCTGTTAAGAATGGAAGGGTCCAGTTAAGACCACCTAAGTAGGAGAAAAAGATGGCTCTTGCTTCCCTCCCTTCCACCCTCTTGGTTTTACTCACAGCTCCTCCTTCGGTCTTGGCTGTCACCTTGCCCCCTTCCCTGCTCTGCACTGTGGCTTTCACATAGGACTCCTTAGGGTCCACCACGAACACGGATGACTTGGCATCGAAAGGCTTGTTCTGAGCCTCGATTCGCTCCTTTTCAGACTTTCGGAGGTAAGGAGCAGCCTCCCCGAAAACGGCCATCTCGGCGTCGGAACTCATGGCTGCGGGCTATCGGTGGCAGCTCAGGGCCAGGTGCGCCTAGGGAAAGATATGAACGTGAATGACAACCCGGCCTGTGGGTTTCACCTTCACAGGCTTCGCTTGCAAACTCTCTTCTTCCTCCTATGGACTGTGCCAGGGAGCTAAGAGAAGACAAGAATACCCAATAGCCCTGTGTTGGCAATTTAATTTTAGTGACATCTGAAGCTTTTGCTCTTTCTTCTCTATTGTAAACCACAGTGGCGAGATGTGGAGGGATGAATACCCATCCAACCACATTTGTCAGACTGTAAAGGTAGTGTGGGAGGTCCTTCTGTATATGTGTTGCCTTTATTGGTTAATGAATAAAGAAACTGCCTTGGCCTGTGATAGGACAGAGTAGAGCTAGGTAGGGGGAGGAGGTACTAAACTGAATGCTGGGAGAAAGAAGGCAGAATCAGAGAAACGTCATGTAGCCACCAGAGGGGAAAGATGTAAGCTACCAGTTGGAACCTTGCCAGTAGGCCACAAATCTCATGGTAAAATATAAAATAATGGGAATGGGTTAATTCTAGATGTAGGAGCTAGCTAGTAATGTGCTTAAGTGATTGGCCATAGAGTGGTTTAATTAATACAGTTTCTATGTGATTATTTCCTGTCTGGGCAGCTAGGAACAAACAAGCAGCTTGCTATTACACAAGTGTGTTCAGAATCTTTACTTCTGTGCTTTTTTTTGTTTATTTGTTTTTACCCCATTTCCTTTCCCTACCCATCTGTTCCATTTATTTGTATGTTTTACATTGGGGTGATAGAAAGAAATGGAAAATAATTTTTCTAACCTTATCATCTCAATGAATCTATTTTTAAAAAAATCCAAATATTGTTGAGTGTGGTGGTACTTAAACCCCAGCACTTAATAAGCAGAAGCACGCAGACCTCTTTGACACCAGCCTGGTCTACATACTTCCAGGACAGACAGAGCTACATAATAGAGATATTCTGTCTCAAAAAAAGAAAAATTAACTGTTTTCCTTTATCACAAACCATTAAAACGTAATATAAAAACTATTGTTTGTATGAAGGAAGAAACATTTAAATTCAGGTTGAATATTTAATACACAAACTCCCAGTTAACTAACAACTATTAAGTAAGTAAAGGAAAAAAAAAGCATGATGGATATTAATAAAATATTAGCCCAAGGCAAGCAGTAAATAACAAAAATCATCTTGTTCCAGGTCAACATCAAGTCCCTTCTCTCCGTTTTCTAACTCTGCACAAGTTGTCATAGTTACCCAAGCAAAAACAGCTTCCAAAGGTTAGCTGAGAAAAACAGGCCCCCAGATGTTAATAAGCCTCCCGGTGGCCGCAATTGGTCTGCACTGCCCTGAGTCTGCATGATTTCAGCATCCGATGTGTTTCTGCCTGACCTTTAGTGTGTTAGGCTACAGCATCTCTCTCTTTCTCCTGCCTTCTCCTTTTGAAAGCATCACGTTTCTTATTTCTCTCCTGAGACAGATAGCCAGGATGCAGCTTCAAGCCAAAACCAACACACTTTTTAAAAAAAACAAACTGACAAATCCTGGTTAAATAAAACAAAATTCTCTCTCTAACCAAAGTGAAAACCTCTGTGGAGTGGAGGACGGGGTGGTCCATGTTGGTTGCTAGGGCCAATGATGACACCAACCTCAATCTTTTGTAGACTTTTCAGAAAGCGTTTTGGTCTTTTGTTCTACACAGTGAACTTCCTCTCAGTCTGGAGTCAGATATGAAATTTCCCACATACAGTAACTTAGAATCAGTAAAGGCTTATGGTGAGACAGGAAAGCTGAGATACCTTTTCAGGGGACAGATTCTGAAACCGTGGGTGGTAGCTAGCTTTTCTTCTTCAAACACTATTCTGCAACATTGTTTCTATGTTTTTACATGAAGAACTTTTGAATCAGCTACACACTGTGCCCTAATGGTTGCTGTTTGGCAGTAGGTTCTGGAACACAGAAAGGACATCATCCCTCTATTCATGTCTCAGCAGTCCTTGGTCACCTCTACGTTGCAAGCCTTCAAGGAGCCTCTGACTTGGTGTGTGCTGTTGGGATCTGTCCACACAGTAGCAATTGCCTCTAGTGTCAACAAGTAACATTTATTTCCTTGGAAGCAATATAGTCTCTACCTTTCCTTCTACATTGTTATTACTTACTATGTTAAATATAAACTCACTTAAATCAATTATCTAATATATAGTAGGTTTTCTTTATTCTATATGTTCTTCACATGATTTTAACCATACATCTATCTGCTCTTGCGTACGTGTTGTGGGGGGGGGGGGGGGGAATCCACTGAGTACTTTGATTTGGTGGAAGAGTCTTTGGCAGCCACTGGCTTAGATTCTAGACAGCAAGAGTCAGAGGGTCCTTAACAGCTGACTTGAGTCTGCCCTTCTGATTTACTGATGAGGAAACTAAGGTTCGGCAAGGTAAAGGGTCATCCAGGATCGCCGAGGTGGTAAGCGGCAGTGGCGAGCTAGGAGCCCAGCTATCTAAATCCAGGTCTGGTGTTAATTCCTTGCAACACTTGTGTTTGAAGACATGGAAAAGCTAGCTGGCTTGACCCAGGGAGCTAGAATCTGTGAAAATCCGGGATTGGCATCCAGAAATTTTGACTTCTGGAAACAACACTTTTTTATTTTACCTTGTAGCCTCTTTTATTGGTTAGATTGTATAGCAGTTCACATTAAATATGAGTGAGAGTTGCCTTCTTAATGAAGTCCCAGAAAAATGTAAGAGTATAATGTAAAAATGTAAAATTGTATAAAATTCTGTTTGAGTAAAAGCTTGAAAAGTTGAAGTTTTATGAGAAGCTGTTTTTAAAAGATCAGTTGTTCCTATACCCAATAATAAACGAGAAAATAAAATAGTCCCTCATTAAAATGTAATACTAGACAGAGCCCTTTGTTCTTTGTAGGGTGATAAGAAATCTCTTACCTCTTGTGTTACCAGATGAAGAAGGAGACAGGCTTGAGGCAGCAAGTACTGTTGAAAGAAAAAACAGAGAAGCTGGGCATTTTCTTCTCTTTTCTATTTAATCACAAAATGCTAGAACTACACTGTATGCAGTGTCTTTCTCGGGGCTGTTGACAGTAAAGCTTGGGTAGGCATAGCGATCTCCCTTCAGTGAAAATTCCCTCCCATCAGGAGTGCACTGCTATCCATATGCTCTGCCACGAATACATACCTGTAAGGATTTGAGGAAGGACGGGACACAGGCACCCCGGCTCCACTTTTATAGAGACCGTTCTGCAAACACAGCAGCCACCTCAGCTGTCCTCGCTGGGACCTACTTGGCAAAACCATTTTTGGCAATCTCTTTGCACAATATTCACTGACTGTGGCTGTGAATGGATATAATTAGAAATATTTCTTGTCACCTATAAATAATTTGACAGAGGATGATGTAGGGTTCTTTATAGGCATTTGATAGGGGATGGGGATCCAGGGCTTCGGACGCTGCTGCTCTGGCTTGGATGTTCTATCATTCATCACAGAATTCAAAGCCAGGTTCCTACGGACTCTCGTGCCTATAAAGCTGTTTTGACAGGATGAGCCTGGTGTGAGGAGAGTCAGGCTAATTGATCCGTTGGTGCTTAGAGCCACGAAGGAGTCTGGAGTGAACTTTAGATCTGACGCAGTGGCTGGAAGCACTGAGTGATGGATATTAAAAGAAAATTCCTAGGCAAGGCCCAGGTTTTAGAAAGACGGGTGATAGATTCTTTTGAAGTCTGAAAGTCTAAACATGAAGGAGAAAGTGAAGTCTTAGGTTAGGCAATGGTGATGGGACAGACAGTGGGCGAGGCAAGGCAGGGTTAGAATGGATAAAACCTCTACTCCCTTTCTGGAGGATTTGCATGGATGTCTCCCACTCAGGGGCCACAGGCTGCTGGGTGGTGATAGCTCATGCATATTTCTACCCATCACGGAAGGAGCTACAAACACGAGTTCCTAGGGCAGGGGCAAACGCTCCAGGCTAGCTGTAGCTCCAGTGAGGTGGGTACGACATACTTTTACTTAAGGTGGGAGGAAAGGGGTGCTGTTCATCAAACTCTCCCTGTGGACAGAGGAGGTGTGTGGCCCCCACAAGTGCCCTTGAAAAGCAGAAATTGGATTTGGCTAACTTGATACAGGCACAGCTGTTGCCGAATTTGACAGGAAATCTACTCACTCTGGCTGTCCCTGTGATCTGGTGAGGTATTTTCAACTGTTGTCTCTGGACTTAAATTGCTAATTCAGGAGTTGGTCATTTTATAATCCTATTATGCAAAGCTTGTCTTTCGCATGCCAGCAGGCTGCATCTTTTATACTTTTAAATTGCCTTTGCTTGCAACACTATAAAATAGGTGATCAGGTTATTCTTTTTTTTTTTTCTTTTTTAACCTTCATGGCAGCTACCCACACAAATGAGTGGTTGACCCTAAGTTTTAGGCTCTATGCCACCAAGAAAATTGTTCGGACCTTCTAAGATTTTTCACAAATCATTTTTTCCACCTCTTTTGGAAGTTTTCATCACTGTTATAATACCTATTTATTAAAACTATTTGGAGATGGAAGATGGAAGAAAAAACATTTGAATGAGACCAAGGCAGAGAGTACATTAGTAGCTAAAGAGACTGACCATGTGCCTAAGCGTCAGACCTTTAATCAGTTACGGTCTTGAGAACTCTGAAACATGACAATGGCAACCAACCGGGACCACAATAGTAGACATCAGAGAAGACCATGGAGCCTGGCCAGGGAGAAATGCTGGAGGATGGTGGAGACGACTCCTTTGGGCTTGCCTGTCTAAGGAGTGTCTAAGCAGAGAGCGAGCTCCCTTGTACTCTTGTGGTTCTTCATGACTACAGACGTCTAGATACACCTTAATCCAAAGTAGAGTATATTTTGGATGTGCTGTTCAACAGCACTATAAACACTTTTTGCTGGCAACTTTTCTCCCATGATCCTCACAAACAAGGAAATACAAGTTTCCGAGACTTGGTATTTTATCTTTTGCAAACAAATCTTGGAGGAAGTTAACACTGTTTTAACCTTACATGGTCATAAAAGTTAATTACATACTGTATGTTATTGTGTTAAATTATATCATTCTGTGTGAACTGGAATACAGTCCCATTCCTGCTTGGACTTCTGTAGCAAAGGCTCAGGACGGTGTCACTAGGGGGCGCTGAGGCACACATTCTTCCCTTAGGGGTTCAGGTTACAGTTACCGTGGGACTCCTGACTCTCCAAAGGAGTGAAAGCGACTCTAAAGGACTTTAGGTGCTTAGGAAACGTCCAGTAAACAGGATACTTTCTGGTTTTGTTTTAAGTTTTGTAACAGAGTTGAAACCTGGACCGGAGATATTCATAGCCTAGTTTCTGTAGTCTCCAGCCATGACAGCACATCAATAAAATATCTTAAAATCCAGAAAATCCAATTGGCATTTGTTTTCTTTTAAATTACTCTGAGATCCCACTTCCACCACCACCACTGCTGGGAAGAGTTATAGATTCGTTCTTACGTCAGTCATTAATGTCAATCAACATCCTTCTTCCAACACATGGTATCTTGCCTCAGCTTTCAGCTTGCTGTCCCCTTCCCCCTTCTGCCATGTTAAGTGGGCTCTGTGGTCATATTATGTTTTTTTAATCTGAGTTGCAAGATTATAGACTCTCATAATTCTTCTTCACACACGCTTCATTTTGATGAACCTTCCCTGATCGGTCCCTCTCTTCTCCCTTCCCCGTCACTCAACTTGATATATTACTACCATGTCCTCTTGCACATCCCAGAAGTTGACATTTCCAAAACCAGGAAGCAATAAATAAACTAAAACTCCAACACGGAGAACTATGGAAAATACACGAGTCTGAAGGACAGAAATCCGTCAGGACTTGCGATCTTGTGTTGCTGGATAGAAATGGGAAAATCCTATCCTGGTGGCATAGCAGCATCTGGCTCCAAGCTGTGCAGTAGTTCCGCTCACTCAGCCCTTCCCTTCCTCCCTTCTCTCCACCTTTCTTCTTCCACCGTGTGAAGCAGGAGAAGCGCCTGCTAGGTGTTATAATTAACTGCGAGGCACAGAGCTGAGGAAAACAAGTCTCAGAAGGGGAAGAATGGAATGCTTTAACTTTCTGTGAGGACGCTGGTCTGTTTTATTCTTTAAGGCCCTGCTGATTTCTGGAGGGCGTGTGGTATCTAAAAGACTTAATCTTATTTCCTTCCTCATTGTCTGACGTTTCAGACTCGAGGAATCATATGTTGTCCTGACTATTCAGGCAAACATTGACAATTAGTGTTTGAGAATCTAATTTCCCTTGTACGGATGAACTGCAGTGACAGTAAGTCAGCAGAGGATTTACAGCTGACGGCCCTTTAAATCCTCACCTGGTCTTTGCTAGTGAGGCACCAAGGTTCTCTCTGTTGTTTTGCTCCAGGAGGAGGCCTTGGAGGTTAAAAACCACAGCAATGTTTAGGATTTATTTTTCTCTTTGAAGTTTGGGTAGGGCACTAGGATACCTTTAATACAAAAAAAAAAAAAAAACGTGAAAACAAATGAACAACAACAATAACAAAAAAAAAAACAATATGTTGCCTCTGCCGCAACTGTTGGCCACTGGGCTTCCCCCGCAGAATCGGAAGAAGAGTGCGCTCTATCCCCAGTGACAGGAAGCCCATGAGAAATGTCTGTGAAAAGACAGGATGCACTGAGAGGGGAAATGGAGCCAGGATTATTTTAGTTTTTATGTACCAGTTTTTTTTTTTTTTTGTGGGTATGTTGGGATTCTAAAATTTTTACTGGATAAATGGTAGCCAATTGGTTAACAATGTTAAAATGAAGGCAATACGAAAGATAAAAGCAATTTTCTTAAATATATGTTGCAACTGGAGAAAATTCAGAAGCAGGAAAGACCCGAAGCTTGAATAAGAAATGTTCCCCCACAGGCCCGTGTATTCGAAGATGTTATCTCCAGGGCATGGCACTATTTGAGAGGTTACGGAACTTTTAGGGTGTGCAGACTTGCTGAGGAAGAACAGCACTGGAGACGGGCTGTGCCAGTTCATGGTCCAGCTCCACTCCCAACACACTCTGTTTCCTGATGCACTGACTAAATGTGATTGGCCCGTTTCCTACTCTAGCTGCCTGCTGTCGTGTGGTCCCCACTATTATGGACTCAACTCTCTGGAATCATAAGTCGAAATAGACTTTTTCCTTTAAGTTGATTCTGGCCATGGTATTTTGTCACAGTAATAGAAAATTGACTAGTATAGAACTTGATTTATTAAGTACAGGAAAAACTGAGAAGAAAAACACAAAGGTGTCAAGGTTGACCCCAGATTTTGGGCATGAGCAACTGTTGTCATCTACTGTGGTGGGGTATGATATTAGATACAACTGTGTTTTGAAGAAATCAGAGGGAGGGTATGAATTCATTTTGTCTATTTCAGATTTGGAGTGGCTATTAGCAGAGATTGAGCCTGGATCTCAGAGGAAGAAAGAATTAGCCTTGAGATATAAATTCAGAGTTCATACAGTATGGATGGTGCTAGAAGTCAAGGGAATATATGAAATTATATAGGGAGAAAATGAAAGTGAAAATGGAGGGGGCTTTGCAGCATCAATTCCATCCTGAAACATAGAATGTGATGCCCACTACAACACGATGAAAGAATTTGGCTGTGTATGGTGTTATAGTGTATCACTATATATGGGGCTATAGTGTATCACTATATATAGGGACTGATGCCACAAATTGCTTTAAACTATAAAGACAGAAAGAAGCTTTCTTGGCGCATACATTTATAATTGCTACTTAAAGGATAAATTTCACCATGTGAAACTAACAGCATTCAACTGATACTCCTACTGAAAAGATAAGGCTAAATCTACTCCTGCAGGTTTGAGAGCAACCTACAGGGGAAGGGGAATATTATTCAAGACACATCTTATATATTTTTACAATTTAGTCTCGTTATATTCATTCTTCTGAATGGCAAGAGAGTGAATGTGGGCTCTAGAAACAGGGCCTGGTTCAAATGGCTCAAATTCTTTGCTTGTAAAAGGAAAAAAAATATTACTATTTCACTGGGTTATTGTATCATACTTTGATGAAGTATAAAGAAGAGTACATGTCTTATAGTAAGACTGTAGCAGCGTTCACTCCCATATTTATTAGTCAGTCATCCCATATCAACCCATTAAATTATGTCAATTTATGATTATTTTTAAAAAAATGGAAGGGCCGAAAAGGTAATTTGAGTCCATCACACTGAGTTTCCAGGAGCATCTGGAGATTTGGCAAAGGAAGATAAACTGACAAAGGACAGGAAAGGGATGTCCAGAGATACAAAGATAATCAGGGAAGATTGGAGTCTTAGAAATTAGAGGAGCCAGGCAGTGGTGGCAGATGCCTTTAATCCCAGCACTCGGGAGGCAGAGATAGGTGGATCTCTGTGAGTTCGAAGCCAACCTGGTCTGTCTTGGTGAGAAACATCAAGTTAGTTAAGGACAAAGTGTTTGGTTCCGAATAAGAAATCATTAAGATCATAAAGACACCATTGAAAGAGAGCAAAGGGAACAAAAGCTGGGAAAGCAGGAGTCGTGGAGAAGGGGAAGAGAAGAAGATAAACGCACTGTATTGTACATAGATACTTAGAAGGGAAAGCTGAGGAAATAGTCAGTAGAAGGACAGTAAGAACAAAGAATTCAAAAGAATTCAGTAAATTTTAGGAGATCTGGGAAGAAAATGGAAAAGAAACATACTCCACTGCACAAAATTCCCAGGAAGGTTGGAAGGGTGAGGTTAGTGCCAAGTAGAGGAGGTGGCTTTAATCTGGAGGAGAGACTTCCTTATATGAAGGAAGAATGTGGCAGTGGAAACGTGGGATAATTCCCACTTCCTGACTTTCATTTTCATCTTTATTATTTTAAGATATTTTATTGGTATAGTTATTGACATACAAAGTTTATAACGTGATGATTTTTATATATAAAGTGTATTATATATAATACATGTCCCCATCGATTACCACAGCCCTAATCAATATGTGTATCATCACATAAGCTGCACATCAACTCTTGAGAACATTGACATCTCATAAGCGAGAGCTTTATCCCCTCTCCCTAACATTTTTCCATTTCTCCTAACTCTCAACCACAAGAAATCACCACTGTATTCTCTACTTCTATGAGTTTGGCTTTTTAGAGTCTGCACAGAAGTGAGATCATGCAATGTGTGCTTGATCTATTTGACTTAGCATAATGTTCTGTATTCAACCACTGCAGCTACAAATGACAAGGTCTACTTTTTAATGGCTTAGTGATATTGCATTGTATGTTCTAGAGCAGTGTTTCTCAAATTTTCCCCTTTTCACCAATGAGTGTTTACACAACACTGAATATCCAGGTATATAAAACAGGTATACAATTCAAACATATACTGTCCTAACAGTTTATGCCATTGCTACCACACTGTGCATACATCTACATTGTGTGTCTATTAACACGTTACTGCACCTGTAGCTATTTTAAGTACTTTTATATTTTAACTTATTCTAGAATTAAAAGTTATTTAATCTTTGCACTGTTTGGGTATTCGAGTGGGAAGCAGCTGCTCACACCTCTAACACCATCACTGGAGAGGTTGACACAGGATAGTTACAAGCTTGGCAGGGCCAACCTGGGCTACAGTATGAGACACCCCCTCCCATCTCAAAAAACATACACAAACACAAGCAGACAATATTAGGGTGTTCCGAATGACTGTGTATTTATCTTAAACAGTGAGTTTATGATTCTGTGCCTCCATGTTGTGACTTAGAGTTCTTTAATTTTAATGTGAAGGTCTCTCTCCATTATTTCTTGTAAAATAGCTCTTACAGTGATGAATTTTTCAACTCTTGTCTATGTACAAAAAAAAAGAAGAAGAAAGAAAAGTCTTTCCTTCCTTCCACTCAGTTCTGAAGGAGGATGTTTCTGTGCACAGCATTCTTGCCTGGTGGATTTTTAGAACTCTGAGTATGTGATTCCCATGCCTCTGGTTTGCGCAGTAGCTCTCTGTGAGCCTCCTACAGATTTCCTCCTACAGGTCCCCAAAAGAAAAGTCTCTTCTCTCCTGCTGCTTTTAAAATTGTTGGCAATCTGATCATAATGTGTCTTAGAGTTTCCTTTGGGTTACCCTTTCTTGGGGTCCTTCAGCTTTCATGGTTCTGGGTCTTCACCTTTACTTGGGGAAATTTATCCAGTCTTTCTTTAAATTAGCTTTCTGTTCCCTTTTCTCATTCTTCTCTCTGGCACTCCTATGACTCACATATTTATATTCTTGATGGTGTTTCATAATCCTGTATGCTTTCTTTATTCCTTTTTCCCTTTTTCTTTTATAAGTGGATACTTTCAAATACTGGTCTTAGAGTTCACCAATTTTTCTTTTGTATGACTGAGTTTGATGTTGGGATTAGGTCTTTCAATTCTGTTCTTGTGTTTTGAGGTAACTCCACCAGAGAACACACACAAACATTCATGAAACTAAAAAAAAAAAAAAAGTCTTTATCACTGACCGGTGACTTCATGGGAAACTTGTCCAAATCATGCAAGCCCCCATCCTCATGGTTCTTTGTATTTTATACACAAAAACATGTTCCAGTTGACACACTTGGGTTAATAAGAATAGTTAAAGAGAATCAAAACTACAGAAGTCAGAAAGTAAGGTTAGTACTCTCCTGGATCCTGGGATTATGAACCAGTCTTTGATGGATTAGGTCTTTTTTTTTTTTCATTTTTGCAGGTATTGGAGCCTATATGCTGGATTTTAAGGTCAAATTGGTGCCTCTAACATGGCGTCAGTTCAGCTAAGATCTGGAGCTAGTTACATTTCTATGCTCAGCCTCTGGCTTTTTCTTTTGTTCTTTTTCATTGTTCATTTTTCTTTATTAAGATTTTATTTTGTTTATAAATTTTTGTCCCAATTTTGTTTAGTTAGCTGTCTCTGGATTTTAAAAGTGTTCTATTTTATTTTTTTCTTTAAGGTGATTATTTGAATTCTTTTTCAGGGTATTGATTGATCTCCATTTCTCTGGTTGCTTGCTGGAGATTTATGTATTTCTTTCCTAGGGTTGCCCATGCCTGATCATTATCTGCATAATATAAACATTAGTGTCTGCACACACTAAAAGAACAAACATAAGTTTAAATCTTTAGACTTGGGCAAGACCTTACACTGTTGTACCCCAGGGCTCATTAGGTTTGCCTCTGGGTTTGTGCTTGAATGGTGTTTGAGCTGGATTCCATGACTGCTTTGGGGTCTGAAATGTAATCTTCAGTTGACAGTTCTATTAACAAGGTCTCGAGGAGCTATGAGTGCCATCTCTGGGTAGACTGACTAGCCTCTGGGTCAACAGTACTTCAGAGTTCACAGATAATAGACTTGTTGCTAACAGATATGTTTTGGTAGTCCTTATAATGGCTCTTCTGGACCACTGAGTGGTTAGTTTCCTAAGAATGAAGCATCAGCACTTCATTAAGAATAGAATAAAGATAAAGAATAGAAGGTCTGCAACTGAATCAAGGCTGCTTTGGAGTTCATAGCAGAAGATGGGATCTACATGACTGCTTCTACAGGCAAAGGTAGGCATATCTTCTATGGATCACTGGATGCTTAGACTGTAGCTCAGAGGTGCTGGTGCTGAATTGCAGTGGTATTCCAGCATCCTTGCCTAGAACTTATGTTACTGAGGTTGTCCTGCCTGCATACCTTAGCATATATTACTGGTAGCAGGACCAAAGTCAAATGAAGCTGTAGCCCATGTACAGAGGGGACATAAACGCTTCTGGCATTTGGCCAGAAATGGTTCTGGGCTTATGGAAATGTTAGTGATCCTGCCACAGAATGTGCCCCCTTTTAGAACTAGCCCTCTTAGGTTTAGATTCGATCAGGGTTTCACTTCCTATGGGTATTCCATAGCATCTCCAGGACATTAATTACTGTGCGGAGATAAGACTGGGTCACTTCTATTTTTTAGTGTCCTGATCTATTTTTTCCCTGTTACACAGACTTGGAGATTATTTGTTGAGGTCAAAAAGAAAAACAGAGTTTGAAGGAGACTGGAGATTTTAAATAAGGAGCGATTTTAAAAGGGATCTGACAAGCTTGCTCTATAACACTAGTGCTAAGGGGATGGTATTCGTGAGTGTAAAATGGCACCATTTTCTCTCGAATGTGGAGAAGGCAACCACAGGAGTTAGCACAATAGCTGTCCTACTTGGGTATAATTGGGAGAGGGATGGAGAAGGACAAAGGGACAAAGGGGTATCTTTAGGCACGTGCCAACAGAGTGATCGTAAAGCTGAGTTATGAGTTTTTGCTTACTCTGGAAGACAAAGATAAAATGGCAGTTGGTGAATATGGGCAATGTGGGAAAGTATAAATGCCATAGAGGTCAATGGAAGTGAAGAACGGCTTTGGAACTGTCCAACAAACAAGCTATGGGGTCCGGGATAAGATGCTTGATTGGTGACTTTGAAGACTGAGATGTTCTGCTGGCATGTCTAGAGTGAGGCTGTGGAAAGGGGAGACTAGAGGAGGAGGTAACAGAAGTAGGAGTCGGTGTGTTGGGTGACTTACCCCTCAGACACTGGAGTCTCATGGGGACGTGCTAAGAATTGAGTGGGGAGGGAAAGCAGATGCCAAATCTTTACTGAAGGAAAAGCCAGGGGATGGCAGCAGTGAAACTGTGGAACAGGTAAACAGCATGAGCCTCAAAGAAGGAAGAGCTATGGGGGAAGCTGCACTGGGAAGTTGTATTTATATGTTTATGAAACAATAGCAGTTTAAAAGCAGAGGCCATGAATTAGGTTTTTGAAAATAATACAGGATGCGCTCTTAAGACAGTAGTCCTCCAACCCAAAATACAGCACTAGTAATTGATAGAGTTATTATTTCTAGCTAAAGACAAAGGAGAAGACTGGAGAGAGGAAGAGGAGGGGAGAGAGAGGGGGAAAGGGGGGCGAAGGGAGAGAAAGAGACATGAAGAGAAACAGAGAGAGATGGAAGGGGGGAAAGAACATGTGCAGATTTCAACTTAAGCTTGTGGGTAGGGTAGTGTCAACAGTATGGAGACATCTTGTATTTTCCAACACTGTCAGGATTAGGTGAAGGTTTGACTAACATTTGCCAGCACAACCAGGTTCTTTGCTCCCTTCCTGCCTCTCTGGTAACATCTGCCCATTTACCCATCCATTTTTTGCCCCAATAAGTCAAGATCTAGATGGAATGGCAATGCGATTATGACATTAAGTATTAACCTTTGGCAGAGAATTGGATGGCAAGGACTGTTAAAACTGCTTTGTAAATTATTTTAAGCCCTAGCTTAATATTTATAATTAATATAATTATTATAATTATCCATTGGTTTCAAATAGAGGTTCATACCAACCTAGAGAGCATCTTCTAGGAGCCGAGGTCTAGAGCTGCTGCACAATTTAACCGGCTTGGTAATAAGGTTGAAAATGTTTAATTGTACATTGTTCCTTTTTAACTGGTTATATATTGTTCTCAAAAGACCTTAGGTATGTTTCTAATGAAGACATTTGCTCATTTGTTTATTCACTCTCTGCTAAAATTGGCCTAAATAAAAGGCCTGTGCTTAGCACAGGTAGAGTTGTGGTGGCTACAGTAGCGACAATGGCAGCTGTCATTGCGCTATGGAAAGCGTTTCTTTTTTCTGCAATACTTAGGTATTTGAGGCTTTCAACCAAAATTTCAATTATTTATTGTGATTTTGTTTGTTGGAATACAATAAATGTCAGAAGTGCTGTGGGCCTCAACAGCTAGGATCTCTAAGTCACTATGTGCACTTCACATAATGAGCTGTTAATGGTCAATGAAGAGCTATGTGCTAACCAGATTTCCCACATCTGTATAGCATATTATATGTATTTTGTGGTACTGGGGCTCTAGAAAGTTTAGAGTGTGTGTCCAACATGCGTTTAAGGTGTATTTTAAAACAATTTTATGGCAATTAAAATGTTTAGAGTCAAAGGTTGATACCTTCAAATTGTACAACTCTTTTCAACTACGTTATCATTAAGATGCTTTGTACAATGCCAGACCACAGCTGGAGAAACTAATGTCAGATATCAGATATGTTTCCCATTAAAGAATTGTGTGTGTGTGTGTGTGTGTGTGCACGTGCGCATGCATGCGTGTGCGCTAGTGGGAGCAGAAAAGTGACATCTAGTATATATGTAACTGTTAAAAATACAACATGTATATGCTAATTGACTCAGTGCTATCAAAGACCGGAGAAGGTCTAACATAACTAAGTTTCCAAAGGATGGAAGAAAATAAGAACCATTCATTCTTAATTCCTCCTCACTAGTCTCAAGTGTCATGCTGGGAGCAGGTGCAGTAAACGAGTGTCTGAACACCTGTAGATAGCAAAGGCCTCACATCCCTACATAAAGATGACCATGAAGTGGAAAGTCTGTTACTTCCAGGAATCCGAACCCCAGTTTACTTAACCCCATGCCATCATTGTGAAGGATTTTCATTTTAAATATTTTTGACAATAATTAAAGACATTTTAAAAAAATTTTGCTCTGATTGTATGTGTGTAATTACCATTTTAGTCTGTTTTTACTCCATCTTTCGAAGCCAGCAGATGGGCCAAGCGGGGCTCCTATGCGTGCCCTGGCATACCTCTAGGCTCCACCCCCTTCCCACAGACACCTGCAGTATATACAGGACTTTTCCTGGCTGCCCTCTGTCATGTCTAACCTCAGTGACTGACCACTTGCATATAAATGTAATCAGAATGTTTCTCTCTCTTTTTGTCTTCTTCATGTACAGAAAAGTCCAATTGACATTCAGACAGAGAACAAGGAGACTCACAAGCTCTTGGCAGATAAATTTTTTATCTCCCAAAATCATCAATACAAAACAGAGTGACAAAGATCTTCACATTTTGCTCATCTCTTTGGTCACTTTCCTGCATTTAAATGCATTACTCTTCACTTATAATTTTGGTGTGAACCTCTCGGCTCTTCACCCGCAGCTTGTTGACCTGGGACTCGGCAATGTCGGCCCGCTCCTCAGCTTCCTCCAGCTCATGCTGGATCTTGCGGAACTTGGCCAGGTTGACGTTGGATTGTTCCTCCTGTGAATGGGAGCACATTTATGAGGGAAGAAAAAAGTTTGCATTTCTAGACTCTTGTGTCAGTGTGTCTTAGGTTTATTTTTGCTTAAAACTAATTTTCAAAGAAGGCTAAAGAAGTATGTATTTTTTTTTCTCCTATCGACTCCCCTTATGCTTCTCGAACTCACTGATAAACACAGGTAATGCTGTCTCTGAACTTCCGGAAAAACTGAAGCTACTGTAACTATGCCAGGCTCGCAGGCTTTGTTGTCATTGCTGTTAAGGCTTCTGAGGATGGACCAGAGCCAAGCAAGCAATCTCTATGACACCAAACTGAATCTAAATTACTGCCACTTGGGTTTTAAATTATCCCTCACTTAATAAAGTTCAGAAATTAAACATGTTTATTATTCTCTAAAGTAGTCTGAGTGGTCTCTGATTATGCTTGTAGATACAGCAATGAATTTGGAAAGGCCAGTTTTAATTTAGTCTCCAGTACCCATTCTCTTTTGAAACATCTCATTAAGAACCCTCGCAAAATGTGACATTCAAATTTAGAACATTTATGGAGCTTAGAATCACTTTAAATAGGGAGCTCGGAAAAGCCCCCGCATCTCCCTCTCCCAGAAGAAGAAAGTAGGAACTGGAGTGAGGGAGAAGCTAAGTGGTTTGCTAAGGGGGGGAGGGAAAGGGGAGGCGGGCGAGGTGCACTCATGGGCATATCTGTTCCTTCATCTTCCTTTACTGTCCCCCTCCCCCGCCTTTCTCTTCCTCTCAGAGCTAAGGGGTCAGGGGGTAAACAAAAGCCACCAGTGCACAGAGGACCTCATGTGCAATGTATGGGTTCATAGAGCCACAGAGAAGCAAGGGACCCTTGACTCCTTCGGATGAGTCAGAGAAGGGTAAATGTCATGACCCAAGCTGCCGTCACCTACTGGCTGAAACAACCCTGAGACCTGTGGCCTCCGTTACTATGAGACGTCTGCTGCTCACTGCATCTCTCCACTGCGTGGACAGCAACATCTTGCATTTAATGTAACTGATGTAGAATTCCTGTTTTGTTCTCACCCGGGTCGGTCGTCTGATCCCCTTAGGTTTCCATTTCAGTAACGCTCCCACCACCCACCTGGCAACCCACATCACAAATTGATGGATCTGAACTGGTTATCCCTGCTTTGCTTCCTTACATGTCCAGGAGAACCTGTTGGCAAATCCTACTCTGTCTCCGGAAGCAGCTCTGAATCTCATCACTTCTCTTTGTTTTATTTTTGCCCTAATGCAAGTCACTAACATACCTGAAAACTTTCCCAGCATGTCTTCCTATACTGACTTGGGTTTTCCACCCATCTTTTCTCTACATTGAGCAAGGATACTCTTTTAAAAACACAAAGCAGGCCACATTAAGTCCGGATGGGAACACCCCACCCCCGCCTTGTTTCCATGGCCTGGTTGTATTTATTTTAAGATGCAGGCTTCTTACCAAGGCCCAGAAGACCTTGTGACCTGCCTTCTGCCTGGGTCAGTAGACCCAGGTACCCCGTTCTCTTCCTCAACCTTTCTGTTTCTTGGACCAGACTCTTTACATTGCTCCTCCTCTTCTCTAGAATACTACGGGGGACTACTCTTTGGTTGGTTGAGTTTGATGTTTACAACTGGAATCAGGGCCTCAGAGGTGCCAAGTTCATGTTTTACTACTGAGCCACACCTCCCCTCCTCATTCTCCCCAGGATGTTTTTCTCTGGCTTATAAAGTGGCATCATCTCCTTAGACCCTTGCTAGGTCATTTCCCCTTGGTCCTTTCTTGTTTTTCTCATCTTTCCATTTCTTTCCATTAACTACTCTGGCCTCCTGGTGTCTGTGAGCAGGAGGCCACCCACTCGTGTCAGGGATTTGAAACTCACCGCTTCCTCGGCTTGTCTCTTGTAGGCTTTCACCTTTGATTGCAGTTTGTCCACGAGGTCCTGGAGCCTGAGAACGTTCTTGCGGTCTTCCTCAGTCTGAAAGATGTTACAGTGTTAAGGTTCTTGAGAGTATCACCTCATTTTTCTGTACCTGCGGTTTTTAATGTCTTGAAGACAGGGGCAGGAACCCAGCGAGGCCCGGCCTTCCCTTACCTGGTACGTGAGCTCCTTCACTCTTCTCTCGTGTTTGCGCAGACCCTTGATTGCTTCAACATTGCGCTTCTGTTCGTTTTCAACTTCTCCTTCAAGTTCACGGACCTGAACAGAAAAATGGATTTAAATGAATTTTTTTTTATATTTGTTGTTTTATTTTGTAATGAGTGTTGTTTGCCTATATGTGTACATACACCGCAGAGGTCAGAAGTGGGCATCAGCTGCCCTGGAATTGGAGTTACAGACAGTTGTAGTCACTATGTGGGTACTGGGAACTGATCCTGGGCCCTAGGCATGAGCAGCAAGTGTTCTTGATCACTGAGCCATCTCTCCAGCCCCCAAAGGCAGATTTTAAAAAATGTTTTCTATTATCTAAATGGTCAGTGGGTGTCTGCTTATTCAAGTAGCCTGCTGTTTTATTTGCAGTCATTGATGTCTTAGTCAAAGTGCCCCAAGCTAAACTGTCAGGCAAGGGGCTTATCCGCCCTTGACCTCAGAATGCCTTACAATGCCTAGCAGTCTTAGGTATTGGAAGTCATATTTTGGAGTAGAAAGAGAAGAATACATGTTGACCAGGAAACTCACCCTAGCCTCCAGTTTCTGGATCTGCTTCTTGCCGCCCTTCAGTGCCAGCTGCTCAGCCTCATCTAGACGGTGCTGCAGGTCCTTCACCGTCTGCTCCAGGTTCTTCTTCATCCGCTCCAGGTGGGCGCTGGTGTCCTGCTCCTTCTTCAGCTCCTCCGCCATCATGGCCGCCTGGTGAGTGATAAAACAGAGTCGGGTAAGGGCTGACAGGGCCCAGCGGGATTCAGGTTCTTCACCTTCGTCTTTCCCTCTGCTCACATCAGTGATAGCCTTCTTGGCCTTCTCTTCTGCGTTGCGGGCTTCCTGGACGATGTCCTCCATCTCTCCCTGGATTTGGGAAATGTCTGTCTCCAGCTTCTTCTTGGTGTTGATGAGGCTGGTGTTCTGGTTAAAATACCAAATGCAGAAATGTTAAATACTGAAGGACAAAGTTAGAATACCTGATGTCCAAATGAACTTCTAAACTAATTTTTGACTAGCATTCCCTCAGAGGTTTCATAAATTAACTAAGTTAATACCATATTTTAAAAAGACAGTCAATTCTGGATATCATAGATCAGATAAATGAAAATGTTACTACTTCAAAGTTAAACATGTTAAACCTAGTTCTTCATAAAATATTTTAAATAAGTTTCTGAATAGTGCTAAGATATGAGCAAGAATTTCCCCTTCACACTTGTATACCCACCTGGGTGTGGAGGAGCTGCACCCGCTCACTGGCATCCAGCAGCTCCTGTTCTGCAATCTTCCTGCTCCTCTCTGTCTGCTCCAGCGTGGCCCGCAGCTCCTCGATCTCAGCCTGCAGCAGGTTGGCTCTGCGCTCAACCATGGCCAGCTGCTCCTTCAGGTCCTCCTGGCCCCGGAGAGCATCGTCCAGGTGCAGCTGGGTGTCCTGTACAATATACAATCAATGAGACACCGCGTCCTCAGGTCAAGTCACCCCTCACCTGGCACCATCTCTTGGTGCCGCCTACCTTGAGGATGCCTTGTGTGTTCCTGTAGTTTCTCAGGGCCTCGGCAGCCATGCGGTTGGAGTGGTTCAGCTGGATTTCCATCTCATTGAGGTCGCCCTCCATCTTCTTCTTGATCCTGATGGCGTCGTTCCTGCTCCTGATCTCTGCGTCCAGCGTGCTCTGCATGGACTCCACGACTCTAATGTGGTTTCTCTTCAGCTGGTCGATCTCCTCGTCCTTCTCGGCAATCTTCCTGTCGATCTCAGACTTGACTTGGTTCAGTTCCAGCTGGATGCGCAGGATCTTTCCCTCTTCGTGCTCCAGAGATGCCTTAAGGACAGTGAGAGGCGACATCAGCAGGAGAATGGAAGTGTGCAGTGTCCCAGGAAAATTAAACTAAGCTTTCTCACTAGTTCCTGTCTGTGTGCTACCATCATAAGCCTTATATACATCTTTGCTTAGTTGCTATGGTAACATCTGATGTATGTAATTGTTGTTTTTATAGACTTTTATCTCCCTAGCCAGATGAATCCCCTTAAGTGAGGACCCTTCTCTTATTCATCTTTGTTTGTTGTCTGTTTCTACCATAGGTCTTAATATGTACTCATGGTGCTTAGATTCCTGTTCATTCTTTATCTTCATCCTCAGTGGAGAGAATAAAGAATAATCTTTCATTTCTTGATTGATTCACCAGTTCTTGCAACCATAGAGCCTAACCCCTCTTATAATTGTTACAAAATGTACAATAGAATGTCTACCTCTGCTTCCTCTAAAGCGGCCTGAAGCTCAGATTTTTCCTGCTCAATTTGCTTCTTTATTTTTTCCAGTTCATGGATACGCTTCCCTCCTTCTGCAATCTGCTCCGTGAGGTCAGAAATCTCCTCTGTCAGGGAAAAAGCATACAGAAATGTATAGAGATGGGAAGCATTCGTTCAAGCCTCTTGGTAAAGAAAACGAGGGATGCACTCACGCTGCAAATTCTTATTTTCCCGTTTCAAGGTTTCGAGATGATCTAAAGATTCCTCATAAGCATTCTTAATCTTGAACAGCTCTGTGCTGAGAGAGCGGGACTCCTTTTGAGAGGCTTCAAGCTCAGCGTGGGTTTCCTCATACTTCTGTTTCCATTCTGCCAGAATCTGAAGAGCAAGGAATGAGAAAACATGCAGCAGATAAAGTTTGATGGGGTAGAAGGTAGAAGACATGTGTTCTAGAAACTTAGTTTGATCCACGTGATCCTGGATTGAAAAGCAATTCTGAAGGAGAAGAGCTAGCAAAGCTCATGGGTAGTCTCTCACACAATCTCTGCCAATGGACAAGGACATACTGAGCTAAAGGAGGTGCTCAAGTGTCTTGGAAGGCTGATCACGTTAAAGACTGTAGAAGGATCGGGAAGCAGACCTTGTCAAAGTTTCGCTGCTTCTTGTCCAGGGCAGCGCAGGCCGCGTTGGTCCTCTCTACATCAATCATGAGGTCCTCCACCTCGTTCTGCAGCCTCTGCTTCGTCTTCTCCAGGGAAGCACACTTGGCGTTCACGGCTTCCACGTGCTCCTCAGCATCCTGCAGACGCTGAGCCAGCTTCTTCCTGAGAAGTGAAAATGGAGAATAGATGGGAGTGGTTATGAGTGGAACGATTTCAGAACAGCAGCAAGTAAGGGTTTCCATGGCCAGACTTCCTCAGTCGGTGAAGCTTGCCCTGTCCAGCGGGGTCCATGGGAACTCACTGCTACTCTCCTGCCACCAGCTGCTAAGGACAACCAAATTTCATCAGCGTTACACTTTGTGGAACCTGAGCCAAGACTTCACACATCTTCTTTTTTTTTTTTTGGAGAGCTTAGAATTTACCTGGGATTGCTGTCGGTTATGTCTGTGACTCCATTGAGTTTTAATGTTCAGAGGGTAGAGCCTGCATCTTGCTAGTCTTTGTGTTATCAGAGGCTGGCACACATGTTAAGTACTCAACTGCTGGCTACGTTGAATTCAACACCCTTGATTTGGTCTGCATAATTGTATATCTTCTTTTTTGCCAGCTTTTTGCTAATCCATCAATTAAAAACTTTCCCAAAATCAATATAAATGTAGCTGTAAGAGTTTGTTTCAAAATCACCATTAAGTATCTACCAAAACATTAATTTCATCAGGATATAGATTGTACACTATTCAGAGAATGGACATCTGACAGCATCTTAAACTGACTGTAGAGTAAGGTTCTTTCCTAACTAGGTTCTTTCTCACAGAAATTCAGCCTTGAATGTTTGAATTGCATTGACTATTTATTCCTTTATAAAACAGAGTGTTTTCTCCCTTATTGCAGCATCTCTGTGCCCCACATTTGGTCTTAACCACAGATTTCTATTTCCTCCTACATGGTATTTTTGCATATAGAGAGAAAGAGCTACAATCAATATGGATTATTTTTCTCTTTGCACCCATACCTCTAGGTGAATTATTCCATCAGTGGTTGGGAGAGAGAGGAAAAGCACACTAGGGTATGTAATTACCTGAATATGTTATTATAATAATTCTATCTGCACCAGTGTAGACAGAATGAGGTCAAAAGTTCCCCCTTTGAAAAATAACTGTTCAGCTTCCTCTTGCCTTGCACCTTTTCTCCTTCTGCCATCCTTTCCACGGACTCCCTAAGCATTTGTATTTCTTGTTTGGATTGTTGTTCGTAGGTATATGCTGCCATTTTAGCCAAGTCAAGCACGTACTTGGCCTCCTCCAGCTCCTCCGTGCGCTGGATGGCGTCCGTCTCGTATTTTGTCCTCCACTGGGCCACCTCGCTGTTGGCCTTGGACATGGCCCTCTGCAGCTCAGCCTTGGCCTCCTGCTCCTCCTCATACTGTTCCCGCAGCAGGTCACAGTCGTGGCGGGAGGACTGAAGAGCGTGAGCCAGGGCACTCTTGGCCTGAAAAGTAAGAGGTCAGTGATTTCATTTTTTTGTGTTCAAACGTGTTTCTTCTCTAAGCCTTTAAAGGCCATCAGGAAGAAGGAAAACACATGCATGCACGCACACACTGTACATATAAAAACACAAACAGCCAAAGAACTACAAGAACAATGATAGCCATGACAGCGAGGATCCGTCTGGCTCACCTTTATCTCCTCTTCCAGCTGCCTCTTCAGCTCCTCAATCTGTTGTGTGAACGCCTGTTTGCCCCTGGAGAGCTGGGACACTAGTGAGTCCTTCTCATCTAGCTGGCGTGAATATTCGCCTGGAAAGACCAAGGTCCAGAAAACTTAGCCTGACTCTAGACATTAAAATTCTAAAATAAAAACAGGAGCAGAGAAAGGGCATCGAGTCTCTAATGAGGTGAGAGGTGTAAGTTTTATGAAAGCCCCGACATCCACGTCACTACTGATGAGCGAATCTATGTCTAATGAGAATATGGGGAACTTTGAGTCAAACTCTCAGTTTATGACAATCAACCAAGAAGGCTTTTAGAAGATGTTTAAGATCTGATCACAGTTGAAAGAGGTGAAGGTGCATGTAGGAAAAAAATGCACAGTGAACATTCACGGCCCCTAGATGCTTTCTGCCTAAGGAGACATGGTGCTGAAAAGTCACCTGAAACAACTGAGTACATGGTACCGGGGTGGGGGGGGGTGGGTCTGAGGAATGGGAATCTTCAAATTGTTGACCCTGTAAGCAGAACGGATGTGCAGAAGAAACTCTGGGAAGTATCTTCACGTTATGAACCAGCAAGCGTCGTTATGCCCCTAGAATAAGTTGGTTCTGAACTATGAACAGCTTCCAAACTGAGTCGGGAGGGAAGCCTGTCAGTGCCCTCTGTGAAAATTAGCCATTTGCAAGTCTTTCCTGTTTTAAAATGTATTAAGAAGCATTTACTCTTTAAAGTCAGACCGCTGGTAAGAAAGAAAACGTGCGCTGAAGAGGGAAAATTGCAGGGAGCATCCTCACCTGAGACTCGCTTTAATTTACACCAAACATCCTGCCACCTTAATAACAATAACACAGTCTTTGAGTCTCACGAGAGGCACAGCATTAGAATGATGTCGCAAGAGTGGTTCCCTGACCCTATCGGCTGCTTGTAACTGTGATAGCCCATGTGACTCATGAAACAACTTTCATCTTGTTAGCTCTATTGAGGAAGATAAAATTCCAGTAGGAAGTTGGTCAAATCAGTAAGCAGTATACATGCAGAGATTTCTCGATCTGGCTGGTTCTCTTTTGCTCACTGACCTGTGTTCATCCCCAGAAATTCATACTTGGACAAAGTACCTCATTATTTCCATGGTGTGTCATCTTCAGATTGGGGATAACACTATGCAGGTGGATGTGGAAAATTAATGACAGTCGGCTTGTGGCAGAACTTTTGAAAAGCGAGGAGTTACTGTGGGGATACACTTTGCACTTGATTAATTCTGTTCATTTTATTTTGAGATCAGGTTTTGATATGTAGCCTAGTCGAGCCTGGAGCTCACAGGGTATGTCAGATTGACTTTAAACTGAGCATCTTTCTACTTCAACTCCCTGGGGCACAACTACGGGTACATGCCTAAATGTCCAACTCATATTTGATAACTTATTGATTACCACCAAACCTGCTATATGATATCCAGAAGCAAAAGCAACTGTACCAACAACCAATCTGCCTACCTACCCACCTATCTACTGAACAACCTTTCTTCTGTACAAGAGCGAGCTTACGCCACTGATCAATAATGAGATGCCTCCAAGGAACGTAATATATGATCTCAAGTAATTCAGTACAGTGGTCAGCAAATTGAAAATGCAAGGCAAGTTTGTGGTTCCAGGGAAAGAGCCTACCTGACTCTGTCTGCAGACGCCCTCTCTGGGCCGTCAGCTCGTTGATCAGGCGTTGCTGTTCCTCCTCCTTGGTCTTCAGCTCACTCACTTGGTCTTCCAGTGTGCGGCACATCTTTTCAAGGTTCCCCTGCATTCAGAGAGTTGGGGAGGCACTCAAGCAAGTCCTCGTACCAAAGGAATGCGTAAGTGATTCAGGCATCGCTGTTGATTTGAGAATAAACTGGCATGCAGCGATGTAATAATGAGCCTCGGGTGCCATGGGAAGGATAACAAGACAATGTCCTGAGCACACTGCTTCTGCATTGTTCCGTGAACCCAGTGCCTTCTCTACGTTCTTAACTGTGGTGTAAGATAATGATGTCCGATTGAGCTCATTGCATGATTGTGAGAAGCAAATTTTGTTTGACCCTAAAGTACAAATGAAAAGTTCATGACTGACATACAACATTTTAAAACCTCAAAATGTATAACTGGATAGTTGTGGGTTTTTTTTTAAGCTGGAAAAGCTCAGATTTTGCTTTATATTTTGGGAATGGCTATTTTAATTTAGGGTGAGCATGCCAGGCTTACGTCCCATTTTCCAAGTCCCAACCTGTGATTACCCTCCTTCTGCCAGGCCACACCTATCCTACAGAACGGATATTTATAGCAGGTTTGTACCTTGGATTTGGAAATAACCTCCATGTTACTAGCAAGGTCGTCGATCTCCATCTTCATCTCGCTCTTCTCCTTCTCCAGCTTCTGCTTGACCCGCTGCAGGTTGTCAATCTGCTCCCCAAGCTCAGCCACACTGTCAGCGTGCTTCTTCCTCAGGGTAGCTGCTGTGGCTTCATGCTGCAGGGTGGCCTCCTCCAGGTCCCTGCGCATCTTCTGGAACTCAGCCTCTCTCTTCTTGTTCATCTCGATCTGGGCAGAAGTGGCCCCGCCAGCTTCCTCCAGCCTCTCGCTGATCTCCTCCAGTTCCCGGGAGAGGTCAGAGCGCTGCTTCTCTGCTTTGGCCCTGGAGGCCCTCTCTGCCTCGATTTCCTCCTCCAGCTCCTCAATGCGGGCCTGGGGGTGGCAGGAAGAACAGACTCAGCTTCTTGGGTCAGTCATGCTTTTCCTGATGAGTTAGACTGATGGAAGCCATTGGCTTACCTGCAGCTCCTTGATCTTCTTCTGCAGCTGCATGCCGAGGGCCTGCTCATCTTCAATCTTGCTCTGCAGATTGCTCATCTCAAACTCTTTCCTATAGGGAAAGTCCTTGTGTCCGTCATAGAGCCATTAACTGTCATCCCCTCCCCCCGCCCCGGGACATTTATCTTTCCTGCTTACTTTTTAAGCTTTTCATCCAGCTGTTGTTTATCATTTTCTACATCCATTGTGGATTCTTGGGCCAATTTGAGGTCTCCCTCCAGCTTCCTCTTTGCCCTTTCCAGATCCATCCGGATTTTCTTTTCTTGTTCCAGAGAGCCTTCAAGCTAAAAGTTAACAATTCATGAATGTGGTTCCAAGAATAGCACAATGTTTGCCCCCAGGTTAAACTTGGTGACATTAATTCCTAGCGTATCAGATGTTCTCTGGCAGTTTTGGGATTTAGGAAGATCTTCCTCCTCAGTACCTGTCGCTGTGCTGTGTGCTTAGACTTAAGAGTCAGTGTCTCACGGGTGAAATGTGCTAGTGTGTGTGCCGTGACTACTAGTGACACATCTTGGTCCCTCTATCTCCCACCGAATCCATTGTGAGCAGAATTTCCCACATATGACGGGCAGTCCAGGGATGTTTCCACACCATCACCTTGGCTACTGTGCCCTGTATTCACCCATTTCCAATAGGTTCCCTGTTAAATATCAGATCAACATGTACAACCAGCTTACCATCCATACCCATATGTAGTACTCTCTTGCCCCTCTGAGCATGAGGCCTGTGGACACTTTGTTGTGCTTTCTGTCTACACACAGATCTTCCTTGTGTTCTTGACGCCACAAGGGTTACTAGTTCAGCTAAAGACTGTGGTGTTCATCAATGTCTCGATGAATAAATCCTCAGTGCCTTTGGTTCTTCTCACTAATATCATCTGTTATTCACAGTCACTTGTCTCTATTGATTACCTTGGGTGTGCATCTTGGTCTCCAAACCAGCAATTATGTTCTAAAGTTCTTATGTGGGGATGAGCTTTGTTAATGTCACTATATCATGAGGAGACAAGCTTATGCTTGCTTAATTATAAAAACCTTTAAAACGCTTGTATGGTATTGGACTCACATCATCCACTTGCTGCTCAAGCTTGATTTTGGCTTTGGTCAGGGTGTTGACTTTGTCCTCCTCTGCCTGCAGGTCATCCAGGGTCTGCTGGTGGGCCTCTTGGAGGGCCTTCTTCTCCTTGGTCAGCTTGGCAATGGTTTCATCCAGGCCCGCCATCTCCTCCGTGAGGTTTTTCACCTTAGGAAGCAAACATGTTTTGCATTACATGTTATCTTTTGAACATATTTGCACTTATGTTTTACTTCATAATCTAAGAGTCATAAATTTTTCATGTATCTATCTCATACCTTGTTCTCTGTGGCATGCTTCTCTTTTTCCACTTTGGCCAGGGTCAGCTCAAGGTCGTCGATGTCTTTCTTCAGCTCTGAGCACTCGTCCTCCAGCTTCCTCTTCTTGGCTGTCAGCTCGGCATTGATCTCCTCCTCGTCCTCGGCTCTCTCGGTGACCTCTTTGATTTTGGCCTCCAGCTGGATTTTGGTTTTGATCAGCTGGTCGCATCTTTCTTCTGCATCGGCCAAGCTGTCTGCTTCCTAAGGGGAGACAATAGACATTTTTAGCTTTAAGTTACCTGGAGCTTTTAGATTTTATTAATATTTTGAAAGCAAGCAAGAAAATTATGTTAGAAGGCATCAGCTTTCTTTTAATTAGCTTTCTACCACTGAGCAAAACTGACTGAGCACTGACTATGGACTTGAATATTAAGAAAGAAATGTAAGACATGGTTCCTGGCCTGGTGAAACTATGATACCATTGTTTTGCTATAACATGTTTAATGCGTAAAATTTCAAATTGGCTTTCTTTGTTTAATGTACATCAAAATAAAGAACTGAGACTCAAGATCTTTTTATAGGACAGTGGACATCAAAAATGGACTTAGAAGGAAAGAGTGTCCTCCAATGACAATGGAGCTTGTATCTTTTAAAATGGGTGGAAGACTTGCCTTTAATTCCAGCACTAAGGAGATAGAAACAGGTGGATCTTTGTGAATTTGAGGCCAGCCTGGTCTACTAAATTCTATTAGTAGAATTCTTTCAGGTAGACTATTCTTTCAGGTAGACTATTCTACCTATTCTTTCAGGTAGACTAAATTTTCTTTTAAAAAAATTGTGTAGAAAGTATTTAGAAGACTGTAGGTTAAAAATTTGGGCTATTAGTTTGGGGTTGATACATTACTATTACAAGGTCTTCTCACTATTCACTAATAATATTGTTCTTTTCACTTGTCAATCAGTAGAATTGTGGGAAAGCAAATATCCCCTTACTTCCCATCCTCAGTCTGCTAGGAAAATCAATTAAAAGAAAGAAAAAAAATGGTTTGTTTTTCCTTTTGGGCAACTGAGAATCCTACTGCACTGATTTGCAGTAATGTTGTGTGTGGAATGTTCTGGAACACTTTAAAGAGATCTCAATTTAAAAGACCAGTAGCCAGTCACTTCATTGTGTGGAATTCTGGGCATTTTCTTGCTCATCACTAAGCAGAGATTTTAGCATCAGGGCAGGCTTCGAGAGACTCACAGACTGAACTTGGAGCTGCAGGTCATTTTTCTCTTGCATCAGAGCTACCATCTTCTCTTCCAGTTCCTTCCTTTTGGCCTCTGCCTTGGCAAGGTTTTCTTTAGTTTTTTCAAATTCTTCCTTCATGTTGGCCATCTCCTTCTCGGTCTCCGCGCTCTTCAGGAGAGGCTTGATCTTGAAATACAGCTTCATCCAAGGCCAGTGCTTCACATTCATGAAGGCACGGACATTGTACTGGATGCAGAAGATGGACTCTCTATGATAGGAACAGAAACATTTGAAGTTGAGTTCTAATGGGAATCAGAACAAAAGGGACTAGAACAATGAACTTCAGATGTTTTCCTTATCCATACCTTCTCTCCACCATCTTCTGGTACTCTACTCTTGCCAAGTACCCTCTGCACATGGCCTGGGTACGGGTAATCAGCTGGGCCAACTTTTCATCTCTCATCTCCTCTAGGAGCCCCAGAAGACCAGCTTTGAAGAAGACCTGTGTGCAAGCAATGTTGCAGATCAGAAACTCCACACTGAGTTCAAAGCGACAGGAAGATATGAGGCTGGATTTTGAGAGGATTACCTTGGTGTGACCAAACTTATACTGAGTGTGGTCAATGTCGATGGAGCCAAGGAGCTTCTCAGAAGCCTTCTTGCTGTCGATGAATTGTCCCTCAGGGATGGCACTTGCGTTTAACACCTTGTATCTGTTTAAACCAAGTAAATAAATGATATAGTTGTTGATACCAAACAAATCTCCCTACCTTAGAAACACCATTGCTGTTGGGTAGTCTAACAGGAAAAACAAAAAAGGAAACCATATTACCCTTAATCTATTCTTTGAATAGTCAAGGGACATCACAGTGTGTCCCTAAATTACTTGAGGGTGTTATTTTTCTATTTGTTAAAAGAAAAAATCAATAGCAAAAACCTTTAAACAATTCACAGTGAAAAAATATCCAACCTCTGCTTGAAGTCTGCGTAGAGGATCCTGCTGGGGAAGCCCTTCCTACAGATGCGGATGCCTTCCAGCACACCGTTACACCTCAGCTGGTGCAGGACCAGTTCGTGCTCCATGGCACCTGGAAAAACCCACATATATTTCATGGTCTAGTCTCTTAAACAAATGTGCTGGGACTTGTCTTGGTAAATACCAGAAGTATCTTACCAGGAGTCTTAGTTTCATTAGGGATGATGCACCGCACAAAGTGGGGGTGGGTGCTCCTCAGGTTGGTCATCAACTTGTTCAGATTCTCCTGTGGAGTCATAGAATATCTTCTGTACTCTCTGTTGTTTCAGAGCTCATATTTACAGACACAATGACCATGGGCCACCGCTTTGGTTCAGTTCTACTGAACAGTATCCAGGCTTGAATTTTCCAGAGCCGTGTCTAGAATCTCTAAGTTTGCACACCATGTTTGCACACCAGGAGCATGTTTTCCTATTAGCTATTTAGCTGCCTGATCAGTGTTGATGAATTTCCTGGCATATTGTATATTTTTATCACGGCACTGTAAACATACAAAGGTGCTAAATCCATACATGGAACAATGTGGCATCCATGCATGGAGCATGTACTGAGATTTTTGGTCTGGGTTTGCTCCTAATCCAATTTGCCTCCAGATTTCGTCCTTGACTTTCACAAGCCACCACACAGCTGCATCATCCTACTCGTTCCCTGGGAAGTGTCCACTCAATGCCTCCTTCTTGGAATTGACAAAAACTGACAGTTATATTACTGAGTATCAGAAGTTCATCAACTTTTAGAGAGAGTCTTTCAGAATAACAAGAACGTCCATTTTTAAGATGTAATTAAGAGCTGCGTTTGCCAACTGAATTTTCCTTAATGACTTTCTTTTAAAAAATATTATATCTGATTTCTTCCCTAATATATTCCCTTATATTTTATATTCCCCTGTATTTCTTATATTCTTTTTCTCATATTCTGACTTAGATTTCTTACAGTCTATATTTCTTATATTCTGACTCACTCTTCGATTCCTGCCACTGTTCACCTGTCTTCCACTTCAAATCTACTCAGTTGAGGCCTCTTAGCATATACTTAGGAACCTAAATCATTTGGAAGCTCCCAGAAGCTGAAGCAAACCTCATGATATATGCAGTCCTCTCCCACTGGAGAGTTCTGAATTCCAATTGACCTCATTGCCAACTTCCCAAATTGAGTTTTTCCATCTGATGTTTCTGTAATCCACTCCTGACTCTTACCTTATTTATGGAGGCATTTCTTCAAAGCTATTCTGATCCTCCCTTAAACTCAGGTATACCACTATCAGCTGACCCACCCCCACCCCACCTACATCAGCCACATCCGGTTCCAGAGCTTTTGAAACAGTATTCTTCTCCCCTCCCCCCCCCCCCCCCCCCGCCCGTCTACAGCAGCATAAAATCTAACAGCCTAAACTCATTTAGAGAGAAAATGAAGTTTTTACCCTGAAGAGGGCTGACACGGTCTGGAAAGAAGAACCCTTCTTCTTGGCTCCTTTCTTTCCACCGCCACCACCGGACTCTGAGAGGGCAAGGAAAGCACAGTGGTCAGTCAGAAGCCAGGCTTCTCTGCTTAGAATTTCCACATTAAATAAAGATAGTTGATTGATGACCACCTGCTTCAGCAGCTGCCGCTGCCCCAGAGAAGAGGTAAGCCAGAGTTTTCATTGAAGACTTCTGGTACAGCCCCACCACGGTCTCATTCAGGGGGTCCTTGTTCTTGTCCAGCCAGCCTGCGATGTTGTAGTCCACGGTGCCCGCATAGTGCACCAGCGAGAAGTGAGCTTCAACCTTGCCTTTGGCAGGCTTGGGCTTCTGGAAGTTGTTGGACTTTCCTAGGTGCTGTTCATACAGCTTGTTCTTGAAGGAGGTGTCTGTCGCCTTGGGGAACATGCACTCCTCTTCCAGGATGGAGAAGATGCCCATGGGCTAGAAGAATAAATACAGAAATAAATGCCCCGTGAAATCTGCTCACAAACGTGACAGACGACTTGAATGGCTGAATTCAGTCTTTAGTTCCACAGAGCTAATGAAAACTCATTTGTTTGGTGGAGGTCACTGACTTAATGAGGGTCTTAGTTATGACAAATAATGGCTATGATTTTCTGGATTTTGTATCTTTACCCCAAAAGTCTTGGAGCAGAACTTCTCACAATGTGACTTCCTAACTAGCCGCACTAGAGTTACTTGCAGTGCAGACACCACGGTTCATTTAGCATCTGCTGTGAAGTATTCATGGGGGTGAAAACAGGGGACACTGTTTTAAGGGCTTGGGGTGGGTTTGGCATAGCTAGAGTTTGGAAGCCTTGGTCGACAGCATCAGAAATTTGTACTTCAGAGGTCAATAATAGTGAATCCAAGGATGCCAGAGAAGTAAATAAAAATATTTAGTAAGGGCTAAACTTTTATACTTAAGGATAGCTTTTGGTCTTAAGGCTTTGATTGTAATCTCTGGGTAGTCATAAACTGTGGACCCTGTAGAACATAGTCTGTCTCAAAAGAGGGGACAGCAAGAATGGGGGAGCCTGAAGCTGGGGGATGGGCGTTGTGGAGTACTGTCTTCTGGAACTGAGACAGCTTACCACTGTCCTCATGAACTCGGCAGCTGTGGCTACCTGCCCAACACCTGCACGGGATGCGGACTGCCCGTCTTTCACCTAGGAATGCAAGGTCTCCCTAGGCCCTGCCCTGCCCTGAGGAGCTGCATTTAGTCAGTGGTAGCTGGAGAAGGAGGGGCTCTATTCTGTGGTGACACCACTGGTAAGTTGCCCATGATGTGGTAGCAATCTCCTTCCCCATGCTCAATGGATCCAAAAAAAAAAAAAAAAATTAGGAGACTGACTTGTTGAGGGGGAGTCCAAAGTTGGTGTGTGTGGCGGGGAGCAATATGTGTCTGTAAAGTTGTCAGAGAATGGACATTTTTTAAAGGAAAACATTTTGTCTCATTTTACCAGCGTACTCCCCTCATTTCATTCATAGGTAGTAATCTTTGGCCACCACACACGCCAAGATTTTACTGTTTTTCGTTTCCACATCACACAGCTGTGATCTGGAAAGGGCGCACGAACCTTCTCGATGAGCTCGATGCAAGCGGCCAGGTCCATGCCGAAGTCGATGAACTCCCACTCGATGCCTTCCTTCTTGTACTCCTCCTGCTCCAGCACGAACATGTGGTGGTTGAAGAACTGCTGCAGCTTCTCGTTGGTGAAGTTGATGCACAGCTGCTCCAGGCTGTTGAACTAAGCAAGTGGAGAAGCAAATGAGCGGTTGATTTCTAATGAAAGCCTCTCTGGGTTCTCCTCAGCGGGGCAGGCTAACTGCTCTCTGAGGATGGTGGGAGTTTTCTACCACTTGTTGCAAACCCCCTCACTCAACTTTCATCAACTTATCAATAGACTCATAGAAAAACGTTCTCAAATATGATTTCAGAAGGAGACCGGTTACAAATACAACGGGTAGATAAAGAGCCAGTCACTTTGACTGGATTGCATAGCGTTCTTTCTTAGGCAGAAATATTTGAGTTTATTTGGTTGCTGTTTCCATTCACTGTACCTGGTCATTGCAGAAGTTACCTTAGTGTCAAGACATATTTTGTCTCCCTAATTAAGCAGATAGGAATCTCAAAGCCTGTGTTCATTTGCCATCACCTTTCCTGGTGCCAGTTTGATGCTATTATTTATTAATCATCTTCTCTATCATTTATTGATCGCTGATTGTAAATTGGGGATTAAACTCGGGGCTTTAAATACACCAGTGTTGTAACTGACAGAAAGCTCCGCAAGAGGCTGTCACATAAACTGATATGTCCTTCGTGAGACCGTGCAATGACCAGGCACACGCTATTCCTGCTACCACACAGTGAGGCAATGACTCAGCTGGAGTTTGACTCCAAATTTCACACCCTTCCTCAGATTTCCAGTCCTCTTGTGTGAATCAGTTTATAATGTAGTCATTTTTCATAGGCATTCCCTTCATGACTACAGGACAAGACTTGCACATTTCTCTGCTGTTACAAGGTTTCTGCCAACTTACATCAAAGATCTCAAAGCCAGCGATGTCCAAGACCCCAATGAAGTACTGCCTGGGCTGCTTGGTGTCCAGCTGCTGGTTGATGCGGGTGACCATCCACAGGAACATCTTCTCATAGACGGCTTTGGCGAGGGCACCCACAGAGTTGTACACCTTTAGAGACAGAATAGTTCTCGTTGGTATCGTTAATGGCATCAAGGAGGTTTTGGGGTGTGTGTGTGTGTGTGTGTGTGTTTCACAGAGGACATGCATTCACCTGCTGCACTGTCTGGCCTTTGGTGACGTACTCATTGCCGACCTTGACCCTGGGGTAGCACAGAGCTTTCAGCAGGTCAGCAGAGTTCAGATTCTGGAGATAGGCAGCCTTGTCAGCAACTGCGGAAATATAATTCAGAGTCCCAACATTACCTTCTCTGGGCCTCATAATACACAGTGACCAAGTGTTGAGTAGATTTTTTTGTATACTCTATGTGGGGATAAATTTTTGTGTGCCCACTAGAAGTTCAGTTACAAGGGAGACATGAGTTTGAACTATATTTCCTCTGTAAACCCATAGAGAGAATTTAGTTTGGTTTTGGTACCTTCAGTGCCATCTGGCTCAGCTTGCTCCTCTCGTTGCTTCTGCTTGAATTTCATGTTCCCATAATGCATCACGGCCCCTGTGAGCTTATAAATGGAGACTCTTTCATCAGAAGTGAAGCCCAGAATATCGATGGCACTCTAAGAGGAGCCAAGAGAGGAAAAATGTAAGGGCAGAAGACACAACTTACTTGGAAGAATTTAGAATTTACCCTAACTAGGCCATCGCTGCTATGTTCATACATAACGTGTGACTTACGTCTGTGGCCATCAGCTCTTCTTGGTCATCAATGCTGGGCACTGTGATCTCCCCCTGACTGACAAAGGCGTAGTCATACGGGTTGGTGGTGATCAGGAGCATTTCTGGGTACACAGGATTCAGGGTACCTGGTTAGTATTAGAAAATGCTAATAAAAACACTAACATCCGTTTATGAATTTAAGGTTCTTACCAATTAGATCTGGCTTCTTGTTAGACATGATCTGATAGAAGATGTGGTAGCTCCTTTCAGCTTTTAGCTGGAAAGTGACTCTAGACTTCTCCAGAAGATCTGTCATAGATAATCAACACCAAATAAGAAGAGAGTTATCATGTGTCTTAGGTTGGTTTCAGAACTTGAGACCATCAGCTAAGTCTTAGGAGCCCTGGAGACTGTAGCTCGATGGTCATGAGGTCTCACATGCTGAATCTCTACAAACACTGAGTTTTCTCTTAACACCTCTAGAACGAAGGTAAAATGTACTTGCCTAAAGGAATGCTCATTTCTCATAGAGAAGAACCTTGACTTTTGGAATATGATTTAATACTGGAGCTTCCACGAGTCTCCTGGCATTCTACTATAGGAGCTACTAAGGGAAAAAGTCACCGAGGCTCAGGAATGGAAGAATCACATACCTTGAACCCGTGGGCAAGTCAAACGCCCCCGGGTTACTTTGTTCTTTGAGTATTTTGCAAGTGTTCTGAGCCAGGATATTTCAAATGAGTCCAAGAACGCCTGGCAGTTCCTACAGACTCGTTAGCTCATGCCTGGGTGGGTAAAGGCGCACTGCGGGCTTTGCCTAAGGCTGGCACTCGCTGCAAGCCTATTTGGCAGCAGAGGTGTTTTCTGGGCTCCTTGCTAAGCAGGAGCTGCAGAGTGTTCCTCCAAACCCTCATTTGTTATTCTTGGATTCTAGTTAGAAGGTCCAGTTACTCACATGTTTCAATATCAGCAGAAGCCAGTTTCCCTGTGGTGCCGAAGTGGATCCTGATGAATTTACCCTTGGAAGGGAAAAAGGGGATGTTAGCGTCAAAGACTGATGCACTAGAGAGGAACGGACGCAGTGCTTCCGATAAGGTTTCTTCTGAAGTCAGACTCACAAAGCGGGAGGAGTTGTCATTCCTCACGGTCTTGGCGTTGCCAAAGGCCTCCAGCAGGGGGTTGGCGCTGATGATTTGATCTTCCAGGGTCCCCTGCAAGGGAAAGATCAGTTCTCACATCTCAGGGCTTTCTTGCCTGAGACAGACAGCAGAGCCTACACTCTGACTGGGACAATCAGACCCACCTGCATTTTGCCAGAAGTCGCCTCCTCCTTCTTCTTCTCCCCAGTGACTGCAATTGTCGCAAAGTACTGGATGACACGCTTCGTGTTCACAGTCTTCCCGGCACCAGATTCTCCACTGTTCAATAAAGACCAATATGTGGAAAATTAAGCTTTGTGGCCGATGAAACTATGTCTGCCGACAGTATTTGCCCCCTCGGGTGTCTGTCTTTACATCTCTGTCACAGTCCTCCAGGTTAGGTCTTTTCGCCCTACAGATAACTCATATTACTTCCCTTAGTTTATGCTGACAAGAAGGGGAATTCATTTATTATTCATTTATTCATTCATTCACCCAGCTTGGGTCCTTAAAATGTTCCAGGTTCTTTGCAAGGGTGCTGAGACCTGTTCTTGAGGAGGTCACCCAGCAGCCCCTCCACAGCTATGTAGCGAACAAAGGGATGAGTAAGAAGCCCCAGTGCTGTGTGTTTTCCTTGGCTGCCTGAGACTGGAAATCAGTTAGATCTCACAGGTGGGTGCTGGAAGTTCTCTAGGGGGGCCTCAAATGACTTGGCTAGTGCTCCCCTCCCAAAGCTGTACCTTCTTAGGCTGTATGCTGCTCTCTGCACTGGACTGAGTTCTGGCCAAGCTCCAAGAGGGAATCTGACATTCCCTACTTTTGGGATTGCCACGTGACACAAGGCTATACCGGCCAGCAAGATGAACTGCAGCTCTGCTGTTTTACATCTGGACTCAATCTGCTTTCTACGGTGACTCTGAACCAGTGCCTAGATCCTCACTAATTGTGTCGTTTCTTTTAGCATTCACTAATTTTCTCTTTGGATTTTGTCATTTTCCCAGGGAGGGGGAAAAAACCAGAAAGTTTCAGAATAGAAATACATACGTGATCAAAATAGACTGATTCTCCCGATCTAGAAGAAAAACAGTGTAGTCAGCACATACATTAGTCACAAAAATTTTTCTTGAGTCTCTACGTGTCACGTTTTTCATGGAAGCTTTTTTTTTTTTTTACTGTATTATTGGGATTTACTCTCTGGTTTTTCAAGTCAAGAAAGAAACCCATAAGATGCTGTCATAGCTACATCACGGCAGGAAGAGCTCCCTATTGACTTCATATAAAGGATAATATGCTCCAAAGTCAAACACACGCATCCACCCCCGTCTGTAGATTTCAACGGCACACTTCCCACTGATAAACAACCACTGCTAGAAATGCATAATGTGTCCTGGTTTTACAAGTTAGAATGATGCCAATCAGCCAAGGTTAAGATTTCATTTCTAAATGGGTGAATTAACCTCACAAAGAAAAAATTTCTTGTCCTGTGGGCTCAGACTGCAAACCTCTGATTGACCTTCCTCAAATTGTTAAGGAATGATCATGTAGACATCTCAAAGTGGTTCTCAAAGGGAAATCCTTTGTGGGTGAAAGCCTCTAGTTGTAAAATATCTAGGTACCCCACACACCATCTTTACTAAGCAGAAGTCACCAACAAGAACGCACTCAGGTGACTTTAAAAATGACTGCTCTTTCAAAAGTGTCCAGTACAAGGAGTAAGAAACGGAGGCAGTGAGGGAGTGGATGACGTGGTTTGCACTTCTCTCCAAGCAACATTTTCCCCATTAGTTGAACACACAAAGTAGAGCAGACTTCCCCAAGCAAGGAGATTGTGAGACCCTGAGTGGCCTGAGAAAGATGCAAGCTCTGCTGGGGTCGTGGGGGGAGAGGGAGAAGCAACTGAGCTGAGTTTAGCTCCTGGCTGACAGTGTCTACCCTTCTCTGTGGTCAAAAACCGCTTCCGTGAGCAATGAGAACGTCATGAACAATCACGAACAACTGTTTCTTTCCAAAGGTCCTTGGGGCTCTAACATCATTGGACTATAGGATTTCATATCACAATTGCTATGAAAGCCCTGTGAGCCACTCACCTGTCAGCATGAACTGGTAGGCATTGTCAGAGATGGAGAAGATGTGGGGCGGGGCCTCCTGGCGCTTTTTGCCTCGGTAGGCCGCCACCACCTCTGCGTTGTACACTGGCAGCCACTTGTAGGGGTTGACAGTGACGCAGAAGAGGCCCGAGTAGGTCTGCATCAAAAAGAGGGACATAATTATTGGGTGGGACATTCATTAGCTACTATTTTTTTTTTTTTTTTGAAAACCATACTAGTTACTCTCTGGAACGAAAGGCCATGAGGGATACTCACGTAGATCATCCAGGCTGCATAACGCTCTTTGAGGTTGTACAGCACGGCGGGCTCGTGCAGGTGGGTCATCATGGCCATGTCCTCGATCTTGTCGTACTTGGGAGGGTTCATGGGGAAGACCTGATCATCTTTTACTGTTACAGTCTGTCCATAAATAAGAGATTTTAGGTTAGGAACTAAGTGTTAATCAAACTAGCCCAGCGGTGTAATGTCACTTGCAGCACCGGATGGTTTTACTCACAGCTCCTGCTTCGGTCTTGGCTGTCACCTTGCCCCCTTCCCTGCTCTGCACTGTGGCTTTCACAAAAGACTCCTTAGGGTCCACCACAAACACGGATGACTTGGCATCGAAAGGCTTGTTCTGAGCCTCGATTCGCTCCTTTTCAGACTTTCGGAGGTAAGGAGCAGCCTCCCCGAAAACGGCCATCTCGGCGTCGGAACTCATGGCTGCGGGCTATAGGTGGGCAGCCCAGTGAGAGAACCTGCCTGGCAGAGGAACAATGGTAGAAATTTAAAAACTGGGCTATTAGAATCACATGCAATTTTTTTTTTATTCCCTGACAGTTGGGTGAATGCATTGCCCCAGATCTAACCACCTCCCTGGCTGGCCGTGGTTGAAATGTCAGGCTGCCTGTTCCTTGCCAGTGCTGACAAGTACTTAATCACGCAGTTAGAGGTGGTTGTTAGCTGCTCGCCTACTGTGAGAGATGGCAGGGCTGCTTCCTGTGCCTCGTTTGTTATGTATATTAACCTTTAGAAGCTGCCTGCCATTGGCTCCTACAAAACACCAAGTAAAGAAGACGCTAAAATGTTCTCTGGCCCCTTGTACTTTCTTTCCTTCCCACTGGAATTTCAGCGCTGTGCATCATGGAGTCCTCCTCTTTCTGGCATCCTTCACACCTCTGAGAACACATGCTGGATGCTGAGAAGGGCTCCGAGCTGGCTGCCTTGGCAAAATCAGGATCAGCTAAAGTTTTAGGAACTCCCTTGTATGTGAAATCTTGGTTTTTATTTCCCTTACAGACTCAGCAATGACAAAGATTACACACTAGAAGAGAAATCAGAAATGTGAAGAGCTTGGTTTGGCATCGTGTATGTCAAAAACGACATTTTCTTGCAGGCCACTAATCCTATCCCTGCATCAGAATTTTGACACATTTCGCTATGTTTTCTTGCTCTTTTATTCGTATTCCTTTAAATACTTCCCCCAACTTTTTTCTTTCAAACCTACTTCTTGTCATTTATGAACCCTGCCAACAGTCTTCATATAGAATCTGTATTCTAATTTCAAAAGATACCTTTCGTGGGAAAGTGCCTTTGGGTAAACTCTTCCCCATTTCTCCATTCAAACCGCAATAACTGGTATAGCAAAATTAAAGTGCTTTGTCTCGCTGAAACCTTTTTCTCACCACTTCACTTTTACATGACTGGTTATGAGGCATTACACAGACTTATGCTTTGGTAAGGTAAGGGTTGATATGTTCTACCTACCCATGTGGACACCATCTCACAGTTCTTATTAATTAGTGCTAAAAGCTGGAGCCTAGGATGCTTACGCTCCTCCTTTGAAATGAGTAGACTGTGTTGCATCGCATGCTGTCATCACTTACAAGACAAACTACGGAACTGGACAGAGAAAAACCTCATGCACAAAACCCCCAAGACTCTGAGGAAGCCACTCAGACACTGCAAAGGGTCTGGATTAATGAGACCTAGTTTCCTAAGCCCCCTCGGAGATTTGCAGTAGAAAGCATGGTCAGCCATGACATTGAAATGCTTTTCCTTTTCCAACCCCAAGAGACACTTTCCAAATACCAAAGAAGATTCCTCACACTCCAGAAGAAATTAAAAGGGAAAAAAAGGCCTTACCTTGAGCGATGCAACCTCGACGGTGGGTCAGGACTGTAAGTAAAGAAAGCAAATGCCTTCTGAGTCAATGCTAGTGACTCCCAATCAGTGCACAGTTCTTATGTGAGGAACCCAGGGAATGACTGGGAAGACCACAACATCTAATTACAATTGCTACAGACTAAGTTGGTGCTTCTCTGGAAGGCCTGCCAGGGCCAGCAGGAGCCAGGATGTGTGGCATGCACGCTAGCAGCCAGGCATCCCTTCCCGTCCACACAGAGCCCTGTCCTCACACACTCTTACCTTGAGGCTTTATGAGGAAAGACAAGTCATTCTCATACCAAGGGTACTTTTATAGGATCAAATTTGGAAAACACGTAACCTCCTCCTCTTTCTTAAAACATATTTGGCAAAACGTGGTTTTGGCAAGGAAGGTCTCCAAGCCTAATTCCCTTCATATTAAAGATGTTTGGATATAATTAGAAAGATTTCCTCTCACATTGGGTGAAGTATATGAACCAATCTCCTATAAATAATTTGAGTCGTTGGTGATAGGAAAATGATCCGCCCTTGGAATAATGGAAGGTGTTGTTTTAAAGACTGCTGAGTTCTGGAATCCCTGGACTTTGTTGCCTGGAGCTCTTGTGTTTCACTGAGTGCCCTGTGGGAAGGCTCTCAGCTGCCCGCACAATTGCAATACTATACCACAGAGGAAACTTTCTCTGGCTTACCGAGTGTCGCTGAAACACTGCTACTTCCTTTCAAGAAGACAGGATTGTTTGTTTGTTTGTTTGTTTTACAATCCATTGTCCTTTTTGAAGGATGCTTCAAAGCTTAATTTCAAAATCTGGTTGATGAAGAAGAGCCAAAGAGACAGCTGCTTTTGTTTCCCTGCGGTCAGTTACCTCTGACTCATTGTCAAGTCATCCCCTTCCCACTTGAGAGAGACCTATCCCCAACCTGCTGCCTAGCCACACACCCAGTCTCTCATTGAGAAAAGAGAAATCAAGTTGCCTGTGAAACCCTGCTTCCTCTATGAAGTGGACGTATTGAACAAATACTAAAAACCAGAAATATTTGTCTCCTCATGCCAACGAGTTTGCCTTCCCCAGCAGCCACCTTGGTGCATATTTGCAAGCAACACCTGAACATTGTTCCCTGTTTTAATGCTTGTTTGCTTTGCTGTCTGAGTAGCCTTGCATTTCTCTCATAGCTAATGTTGCATGACTGAGACTAAGCCCCCAGGGTCTTGTTTTGCACCCAGCTCTATTCCACTGATGAGGTAAAACAAGCCGCCATGTGAAAGTAGATACCCAGAGATGCAGGTTGGGATGGTCATATGATTTTATTACTGCAAGGGACTGTGCGATCTGCATTTCTCATTTTTCAAACAAAGCAACCAAGTTCAAAGAATAGAGGAGAGTCCCACAAGTCACACCGCAGTTTAGACTTGGGCAATTGATGTGAGCTCAGCACACCCGCTGGTGACACTCTTCTGTCTAGAGCAGATTCATGGAAGGCACCAAGAAGGGGTTTGAAGGGCAGCGCAACCATCCACCAGGAACTTTCCTAGACAACTATTAGCTACTTTGCTCCATCAGGTACATCACTTTGCTTCTTATATATCTGTCTCTTTATTGGGTACCTGTGAAGTGCGACTAGCAGTTCTCAGAGCAAACATTGTCATAATTCTACGAATAGGATTTGATGGGAATTTTAAGATGGACTTTGGATCTACTCTGAAAAATCTTTCCAGGGAGGAGAAAGCAAGGCCGTGTTTTGTTGTTGTTGTTACTACCAAGTTATAAGATACTTAAACAATGATGGGTAAAGTGGAGGGGGTGGATGAAAGATAGGCCAATACAGCCAGGAGAGCAATCCTATGCTCTTCCTAAGACCAGTGCTAACTGGCTTCCCTGCTAAGCTACTTCCACGTGCCTGATTGAAGTCAGTCTTGGACTTGCCACGGAAGCCAAAACACTTCTGCTTTCCGTTCAGATGGGAAGTTAGCATTTAGTTTTTACCAGATGCTGTCTAGGAAGGCTGTGTTTTTGGCTGTGCATCAAAGCTGCCTCCAGTTCTAAAACTTTAATCTTCTAGGAAAATGTCTCAATACTCAAGATAGCTATCACATCTGTTTTTATATGCACTTGAGTAAACTGCTTTGAGACTTTTGGTCTGGTCTCTTAGCTATTGATTTTAGGCTCTTCACATGATTACAGAGGAGACTATAAAGAACGCAAACTATAGGCACATAGCATATCGATACCAAATTATAATTTAAAGAATAATGTTTTCTATGTGCCCCAGATTTAATAGGCACCTACAGCTTTCATAAGAAAGAGTTCTTTCCAACTGATATCATCATACAGTAGACCCAATGCATATACTATGGTATTAATTACATATCCATGGTATTAATATTAATGTTGAAAAGAGTTTTCATGGGATAGTGGAGAATATTTGGTGTTTGTTTTCTTTATGCAGTTATTAAACAAGGAGAATCAGTGACATGGTTAGTGTGAATTATCTCTGTCGACATAGCCTTAGCACCATTATTTTCCTAGATCTGAAAAACTGGGTTTGTGTTAAGGGATGTAGAGGCTACCTGGGATGTGACAATACCAAGATACCAGGGACAACTAAGAAGAAATAGGAATGACTTCTAGAGTTCTATTCACTGGAACAGGTTTTCTTGATAAGTGACACCTTTATCAACTTAAAATAAACCAAAGATACATGTGGATGTGTGCATATTTCTTAATAGCAGGTTGGCTGTGACTATTAAACAGCCTGAGAGTTTTTCAAACTTTGATACTGCTCTAGGAAGGTGACAAAAGACAGGGCCAGCCTAAGGATGCTGTTTGCAAAAGAACTTGGGTTCTTTATTTCCTTTCAATAGGATGGGACGGAATCCTATGTGGACATGACCAAAGGCTCCACATTTTGTGCCTCTCTTCAGTCATTCCACAGCACTGGGACCCGCTCACTCTTCACTTATGATTTTCGTGTGAACCTCGCGGCTCTTCACCCGCAGCTTGTTGACCTGAGACTCTGCGATGTCGGCCCGCTCCTCGGCTTCCTCCAGCTCATGCTGGATCTTGCGGAATTTGGAGAGATTTGTGTTGGACTGCTCCTCCTGAGAATAGAAACAGAATCATCATAAACCCATGCTGTAATCTTTCTAAGCCCTGTAGACTGGCAGAAACAGGAGTTGACATCGTACCCTTTCCAAGATCGAGATCTTGCTTACCATTGAAAGTAATTTTATGATCAAGATTGGTGTCCCGAAATCATCTCATTTCCATTTTGCAACCAAAATATCTTTTTGTAAGGATCTTATTTGCATGTGTGTGTGTGTGTCTGTCTGTCTGTTTTCGTGTGTGTATATAAACACTCTTGATGACCAGAAAAGGGCTTGGATCTCCTGGAGTTGGAGTAACAGGTTGTTTGTTGTTAACTGCCTGACATGGGTGCTGGGAACCAAGCTCAGATCCTCTGGGAGAGCAACTAGTGCTTTTAGTGACAGAAGCATCTCTCCAGCCCTGACAACCAAAACATCAGAATCAAGATTTGCCATAAATAAAGCAAGGGGGGAAAGGACATCAGAGAGGTCAAGATCATGAAAAGGCCAGCTGTTAATGCTAGCTGTTAGGTGATAATTGTTAACTGAAATTAGTTATTCCTTATCATATTAAGGATGATTTAATGATCATTTAAAACACCGAAATGACCATTGACGCTGACTGCAATCATTTTGGCACAAAGTGATTGTTTCCTCCTGATTTTGATATCACGATTGTATGGCCAGATTCCCGATGAAGACATTGTTACATTGTAGGACTTGAGCCTGTTTATCCACTGATAGACAATTCCCTCAGTTAAGCACGGCTTTTAGTGCTGAGTGGGTTTTGATTGGATAAAGCACCTGTGCTGTGATGGCAGTCAGGAGCAAGGCTGCCTTCCTTTCTTCCCCTGTCCTCCCTTGGACGGGCTTTGGTATGAGGGCTATGCGAGCTTTGTAATGTGAATTGGAAAGCTTCGCCCCTTTTTCTCATTGCTCCTGAACAGCTCACATAGCTGAGGATTATCTGTCCCTTGAAATTTTGAAAGACCTATCCAAACCTGGGTCCTTTTCAACAGTAGCAGGGTGACACATGTTCTTCAGAAAAAAAAAGGCCAGTTTCTTCCCGATCTCCACTCACTAAAACTAAAGACACTACACTAAAAACACTCCTCTATAAACAAGGCATGTTTCCCTTCTTATTATTGATGTTCTATTTGCATTTCCTCCAATTTTCTTCATTAAGCTAGCTATAAATGTATTTGTTTTATTAATTCTCCAAAGCTATCAGGTACTTTTAAAATGTCAAATTAGGAAATAGCACACTCGAATCAACTAATTCCTACTTTTATTTTATCAGAATATTTTGCTTCCATTTGTGTTATTAGTATTAATTTCTAGATTGGATGTAAGTTTATTTGTTTATTTTTATTTTTGATTAATGCCAAAAACTCAGAAAGCAATGGATTGTCCCTCTAAGTAATTTTGGCTGCATTCTATATATTTGTAGCAGTTGCACCTTACCTGTAATTTTATTTATAATAAATAATTATCTGGCAGTCATACTTTTCTAATGTATATTTCAGCCCGAGTTATTTTTTACTTTTATTTTTTATATGTGCAGATATTTTCCCTGCATGTAAATCTGTGAACGACTTGTTTGCCTGGGGCCCACGGAGGCCAGAAGAGGGTGTCAAGTCCCCTGGAACTAGAGTTCCAGATGGTTCTGGGTGCTGGGAACTAAACACAGGTCCGTGGAAACGTAACTAGTCTTCTTAACTGCTGAGCCATCTCTCCAACCTTCAAGAATTATTTTTCAGTTTGCTCGTTAGTGGCTAGGAGTCTGGAGAGTTCTGCGTATATTTCTTATCTCCGTATTGTTTTCCCACCACGACCTCAGAGAACAACGTGTATTATTTCTGCTTTTAAATCTTTTGCGGGTTTCTTTTGGAAGCTGGGGTTGTTTTCCCTTAAAATCAAGCTATTAATACTAGAAGCAATAGGCAAAAATTATAAAAATGTACACATCCCTGAAGTACAGAGTCTGGATACAGAAAATGACTTATATACTAAATGAGGCAGCAAATCAAATTATTTGGTAACTTTTCTCAATCCAAGGACTTCGCTCTTCCCTCCCCTAAAGATACTCACAGCCTCCTCCGCTTGTCTCTTGTAAGATTTCACTTTTGCCTGGAGTTTATCCACCAAATCCTGAAGCCTGAGAATATTTTTTCTGTCTTCTTCTGTCTGCAAGATTGTAAGAACCACAGGGCATTACTCCCAAAGCACGTGCTACCACTGTGAGTATCTCACACATCCGGAGGGGCAGTAGTTGCTAAGGACCGCTGCCTACCTGGTAAGTGAGCTCCTTCACTCGCCTCTCATGTTTGCGCAGACCTTTGACGGCCTCCACATTCCGCTTCTGCTCACTCTCAACTTCGCCCTCCAGTTCACGCACCTACAAAAGGGAAGACTCTGAAGAATTTTGTTCCAGTGAGGTATTGGAAACACGCGGGAAAAGACACCCACCCTGGCCTCCAGTTTCTGGATCTGTTTCTTGCCGCCCTTCAGCGCCAGCTGCTCAGCCTCGTCTAGACGCAACTGCAGGTCCTTCACCGTCTGCTCCATGTTTTTCTTCATCCGCTCCAGGTGGGCGCTGGTGTCCTGCTCCTTCTTCAGCTCCTCCGCCATCATGGCGGCCTGATAAGAATATCAAGAAAGCTATCGGCATCAGGATGTCTCGCTGCTCAGTCTCCATAAATGTGACTCTACTCACGTCAGTGATGGCTTTCTTGGCCTTCTCTTCTGCGTTGCGGGCTTCCTGGACGATGTCCTCCATCTCTCCTTGCATTTGGGAAATGTCTGTCTCCAGCTTCTTCTTGGTGTTGATGAGGCTGGTGTTCTGGTTAAAAAGAAGAGTTACACTTTCTGATGTTATCAAAGCACTTAGTGGTAGTTACTTCTTGAAAAAATATAAGATAAAAATTTGTAAGTAAAAGAAATGTCCTACAACATTAAAGAACCCTGTTCTAGACCACAGTTGTCCATAGAAAAAGATAGAAAGGCTGCAGAATAGTCAGCATCTTCGTGTGCATTAGAGGCAGATGAGGCAACTTTATGATTTTATAGTTGTCATTTACCAATCAAAACCATCCTTGTGCATAAGTAACATTACAACAAATGCTTGTAACATGCCATTCCTTCACAATAAAAATGCCAATGTGGCTAGTAAGTATTTATAGGTATGCTGATTTAGTAGAGTGTAGACACCCTTAAAGTGTTCTAGGGGGAGAATCAATAATGATTACTAACATAAAACAGTGGGAAACTTCTCAGGAACAGTGAAATTTGGCAGAAGTTAAAACCTGGTTGTTCTATGACAAGTCCAGGCTTTTATGTTCTGAGATGCTTAAGCATAAGCATTTACTGCTGGGAAGTCTTTGCACAAAACCCCACCTGGGTGTGCAGCAGCTGCACCCGCTCACTGGCATCCAGCAGCTCCTGTTCTGCAATCTTCCTGCTCCTCTCTGTCTGCTCCAGCGTGGCCCGCAGCTCCTCGATCTCAGCCTGCAGCAGGTTGGCTCTGCGCTCAACCATGGCCAGCTGCTCCTTCAGGTCCTCCTGGCCCCGGAGAGCATCGTCCAGGTGCAGCTGGGTGTCCTGTACAATATACAATCAATGAGACACCGCGTCCTCAGGTCAAGTAACCCCCTCGCCTGACATCATCTCTTGGTGCCGCCTACCTTGAGGATGCCTTGTGTGTTCCTGTAGTTTCTCAGGGCCTCAGCAGCCATGCGGTTGGAGTGGTTCAGCTGGATTTCCATCTCATTAAGGTCGCCCTCCATCTTCTTCTTGATCCTGATGGCGTCGTTCCTGCTCCTGATCTCCGCATCCAGCGTGCTCTGCATGGACTCCACGACTCTAATGTGGTTTCTCTTCAGCTGGTCGATCTCCTCGTCCTTCTCGGCAATCTTCCTGTCGATCTCAGACTTGACTTGGTTCAGCTCCAGCTGGATGCGCAGGATCTTTCCCTCTTCGTGCTCCAGAGATGCCTTAAGGACAGTGAGAGGCGACATCAGCAGACAACAAAGAAGCATGCTGGAGTTTTGCCACACAGAGATAACTGTGTTTCCCACATCTATTTCCTCGCCCTGTGGGTGGACTCAATTCTCCCTGAAAATGTTGATTAACCAAGCATGCAGCCTGTACCTCTGCTTCTTCTAGAGCAGCCTGAAGTTCGCATTTCTCTTGCTCTACTTGTTTCTTTATTTTCTCCAGCTCATGGATACGCTTCCCTCCTTCTGCGATCTGCTCCGTGAGGTCAGAAATCTCCTCTGTTAATGGGAGAGGGGAGATGTAAGGACATGGGCAAAGCATGACATAGAGGAGCGACCCCTCTGAGCCATGGGTATTGTTGGGAGAAAAGCCTCACGCTGTAAGTTCTTATTCTCTCGCTTCAGGGTTTCTAGCTGATCCAGAGACTCCTCGTAGGCATTCTTCATCTTGAAGAGCTCAGTGCCGAGGGAGCGGGCCTCCTTCTGGGACGCCTCCAGCTCGGCATGTGTTTCCTCGTATTTCTGCTTCCACTCTGCCAGGATCTGGAAAACCAAGAGCAGTGAGCTGCTGCGATGGAGAGGGGAAGGTACGCAGAGCAGAGAGAGGATGCTTCGGGAATCACCTTGTCGAAGTTCCTCTGCTTCTTGTCCAGGGCAGCGCAGGCCGCATTGGTCCTCTCCACGTCCAGCATGAGGTCCTCCACCTCGTTCTGCAGCCGCTGCTTCGTCTTCTCCAGGGAAGCACACTTGGCGTTCACGGCTTCCACGTGTTCCTCAGCCGCCTGCAGACGCTGAGCCAGCTTCTTCCTTGAAGATTACATAAATTTTAGGAAGAAGAAGTCATATTTAATAAAAAAATGAAATATTAGTAATTATAAATTATATTATATATTATACAATAAATGTTTGATGTGTAATTAAATATCTTGTATATTAATTATATTAACATAGTATATTAATTAAAGATTAATAATTCGATAAAAGTCACTGGGTTCTCTTAAGAACCAGACATGACTATACAGCAGTGGACAAGACAAATGTCACCCACTTTGGGAAGCTCACAAACAAGCAAGAGCAACCAACAGCAGTCAAGTCTGAAGTTTCTTAGTAACAGCTTTAGGATGTCAGTGCCATGAAGAGAAATAAAACATGGTACTCCTTCGGCAAGAACGCTCTGTATCTAGGGACGGTCTTGCTAAGAACCCAGAGTGAGCTAGTGGGAGACCTACAAAGACTGCGGCTTACAGAGAAGCCAGTTGATAAAGAAGTAGCAATGAACCCGGGGCACTCGACAAAGAACAGCAAGCTCTGTAGTTAGCAATTATTTGCTACCTCCACTGGATTTCAAGAGAGTGGGGCAGGGATGCGCTCATTCTACTCAGGGATTATTGTGACAGTCCATCAAACAGAAACTGGTCTGCAATGTTGCAGCATGGATGTGTAAAGTTTCCTGTACCATTCTCTCCCAAACAGGCACGTACTTGGCCTCCTCCAGCTCCTCCGTGCGCTGGATGGCGTCCGTCTCATATTTGGTCCTCCACTGGGCCACCTCGCTGTTGGCCTTGGACAGCGCCCTCTGCAGCTCAGCCTTAGATTCCTGCTCCTCCTCATACTGCTCCCGCAGCAGGTCGCAGTCGTGGCGGGAGGACTGCAGGGCGTGGGCCAGCGCGTTCTTGGCCTATGGAGATGGTCACACCTTCATTGTACTAGATATTCAAGCATTCCCTCTCCTCAGAGCTGATGGAACTGGCTCCTTTTAGGGTCAATACTTAGAACACAATGCTTTCGATCACCAGCTTTAGATCAATACTCACCTTTACTTCCTCTTCAAGCTGCCTCTTTAACTCCTCAATCTGTTGGGTAAAGGCTTGCTTTCCTCTTGATAACTGAGACACCAGCGCTTCCTTCTCATCAAGCTGCCGCGAAAATTCACCTGGGAAACAGAAGAACCAGCACTGTTGTTCTCTAAGTGAGGAAGACGTTCCGAAGCCCATTTGAAAAGTAAATTTAACTTTACTCCGCACCCCAGATTGAGAGTTCGGGTGATTAAACTATCTGCTGACCTTCTCAGGCTCTGTGCAAGATCTCTAGGTGCTCTAATGAAACGTTCGTAGCGATCCAGATGAATAAATACAGTTTAAATTCCTTTTCCTGCTCCATCATGACTTCTTTCTTATACAGTGTTACACAAAATTTGGTACTGACTATCCAAACAATTATCCAAAATCTACTTATAGAGACTTGCACATGCATGCACATATGCATGTGTGTGTGTGTGTGTGTGTGTGTGTGTGTGTGTGTGTGTGTGTGTGATTGCTACCATAGACATGTGAAAGTCAGGGGACAACTTTGTGGAGTCAGTTCTCTCCTCCCATCTTTATCTGGGATCTGGAGACTGAACTCAGTACTCCAGGCTGGTGAGGCCTTACCCACTGAGGACTTGCAGAGATGACTGAGAGATGGGCATGTATGTGCATTGCCCCATTCACAGATTGTGTTCATGTTGACATAAATGAAAGGATAAGTAGGGCTGGGGACATGACTTCATGGCAGACTACTTGCTTAGCCCTGGGTTTGATCCCCTGAACTGCAAAATAGGAATCGCAACAACAAACAACACAGGCTGAAACAGAAGCCCTGCTTTCCGCTGGAGTGACTCCTGATCCCAGCAACTGCTCTGTAGATAAATCCTCGTGACCTTTGTGGATCAGAGCTTGCACTAGTCATGACCTTGGATGCAGGCGGAGACTGAGCCTTCTGGTGAATCAGCCACGTTCTCAGCTGCTCATATCACCAAGTCATTTATTCTTAACTACCTCATCTCTAGGCTCAGACATCGTCGAAGACGGAGAATTACCAGATTCGGTCTGCAAGCGTCCCCTCTGGCTTGTCAGGTCGTTGATCAGTCGCTGCTGTTCTTCCTCCTTTGACTTGAGCTCGCTTACCTGGTCCTCCAGGGTGCGGCACATCTTCTCCAGGTTTCCCTGAAAGAGGAAGTGAAAGAAAGAATGATGAGACTCGGGGAGAATAACCATTATTGTATCTAAATCTTCTACAAAGGGAAAAACATTGGCTTGAACAAATAAATCAAACTATCCTATAAACTATGGAATCTAGACAATGTCTTTCCCTTAAAATAAAGTAAAATTATAAAGCTACGTGCACTGGCGATAGAATATTTTGAAGATTAGATTCTGATTTTGTGATTCTGCAAGAATTATATGGTCTGCTCTGTAAGAGGAGATTAAAAATACCTCACTGCTTTTATATATACTAGAATATTGTCATCTAATAAAAAATATGAGCAACCTGTCCTATGCGGCTGGAAACCTGGAGAACACAGCAGACCTGTGCTCAAGTCACCTGCTAACAGTGGGATGGTGTGATGTGCTTGCCTTTTCTCACATTTCTGCATTACTGCAAATAATGAGTGACTTAATGGATATGAAGTGCCCTAGGCAAACTGATGTGTCCATATGGATTAGAATCACTAATATCAATTTTCCAACCATGTACCTTGGCCTTAGACACTGTCTCTACGTTACTAGCGAGGTCGTCGATCTCCATCTTCATCTCGCTCTTCTCCTTCTCCAGCTTCTGCTTGACCCGCTGCAGGTTGTCAATCTGCTCCCCAAGCTCAGCCACGCTGTCCGCGTGCTTCTTCCGCAGGGTGGCTGCCGTGGCTTCATGCTGCAGGGTGGCCTCCTCCAGGTCCCTGCGCATCTTCTGGAACTCAGCCTCTCTCTTCTTGTTCATCTCGATCTGGGCAGAAGTGGCCCCGCCAGCTTCCTCCAGCCTCTCGCTGATCTCCTCCAGTTCCCGGGAGAGGTCAGAGCGCTGCTTCTCTGCTTTGGCCCTGGAGGCCCTCTCTGCCTCGATTTCCTCCTCCAGCTCCTCAATGCGGGCCTGGGGGTGGCAGGAAGTACAGACTCAGCTTCTTGGGTCAGTCATGTTTTTTCCTGATGAGTTAGACTGATGGAAGCCATTGGCTTACCTGCAGCTCCTTGATCTTCTTCTGCAGTTGAATGCCAACTGCCTGCTCATCTTCGATCTTGCTCTGCAGATTGCTCATCTCAAACTCTTTCCTTAAAGAAGAAACACAAGATAGAAATTCTATTCATCGCCAACACTGGAAGCAAAGCGCTAAGCAGTTTTTTTCATGCTTACTTTTTGAGCCTTTCATCAAGTTGCTGTTTCTCGTTTTCAATGTCCATGATGGACTCCTGGGCTAGCTTCAGGTCACCCTCAAGTTTCCTCTTGGCTCTTTCCAGGTCCATGCGAAGCTTCTTTTCTTGCTCCAAGGACCCCTCCAGCTAAATGAATACAGTGCCATGTCAAAAGGAATGTATAGTTGCTTTAGAAGGAAATTATTCTTATTAATACACGACTCACATCATCTACTTGCTGTTCAAGCTTGATTTTGGCTTTGGTCAGGGTGTTGACTTTGTCCTCCTCTGCCTGCAGGTCATCCAGGGTCTGCTGGTGGGCCTCTTGGAGGGCCTTCTTCTCCTTGGTCAGCTTGGCGATGGTTTCGTCCAGGCCCGCCATCTCCTCCGTGAGGTTTTTCACCTTAGGAAGCAAACATGTTATGTTTTAACATATTTGCCCTTATGTTTTGCCTCATAACTTAAAAGAGTCATAACTTTCCAGGGATCTGTCTCACACCTTGTTCTCGGTGGCGTGCTTCTCCTTCTCCACCTTGGCCAGGGTCAGCTCAAGGTCGTCGATGTCTTTCTTCAGCTCTGAGCACTCGTCCTCCAGCTTCCTCTTCTTGGCTGTCAGCTCGGCATTGATCTCCTCTTCATCCTCGGCTCTCTCGGTCACCTCTTTGATTTTGGCCTCCAGCTGGATTTTGGTTTTGATCAGCTGGTCGCATCTTTCCTCTGCATCGGCCAAGCCTTCAGCTTCCTGGAATCGGTGATACAATAACATTAGAAAGAAGGAATCAAATATATTTTTATGATAAGTCTTTAACTTCCTTGAGTTGGTCTATTAATAGCATTTCTTATGTTCATTTATTTAAGTTTCCAAGGACTTTTGTTTCATAAACCACCTACTGTGTGCAATGTGTTTTGCATATGTGGGAAAAACAAACTATGCTGCTTTCTTTTCCTTGTGACTGTATGCTTTATAGTAGACGAGAACACCCACCTCTCATAGGCTGTCATAAATCTAAAACATAATTCATAATATTAGACATCTAACACATTGGCTCCATGATGCTTTCATGAAATTCGTTTTCAGATTGGCCCTTGAGAGATGCGTGGGTGTGGAATGTGTAGAAATCAGCTTATGGCGGAAGCAGCAGGAGGCAGGTGGGGAGGGAAACATTTGTACAGGGAAAGTGCAAGATGCTGAAGGTGCAGATATATTTTCAATGTGGTACTGGAGAATGGTCCTATTTAAGATGCCCTGAATCTGAACTGAGGCATAAAGTCTTAAAATAAAATGTCTAATGGTCCTCTGCCATCATCCTTTGAGTGCCTAAAAGACTGTGATGTGCTCCATGCCATGAACTCAGCTGTGTGGACAGGATCCGAGTAACTCCCTAGGGAGAATGGGAAGGAGTTGGGTGCAGATTTGAAGGAAGCAGGAAGAAGAAACTTCTGTAAGCCTGGGGGAGTTATCACACTGCCACAACTTGACAAAAGAGACCATACAATAGCTGATTCAGAAGTGAGCAGTTGATAAATTTGGTGGAATAAAGGCAGGGAGAAAGGCACAGCAGATTGGAAGCTAAGGCAAAATTGTAGGTGTGGCTCAATAGGCCTCTGCCCATGGAGATGGAAGAAATAACAGACATGAGCTTTTGAGAGCAGTAGCAAGCGGTAATTCAGTACAGTCTGGTGTAGAACACTATCGCCCTTCAGCTGTCTACACGGTAAAGTGAGGCCAATGGATGTCAAGATGTTTTTCAAGGAAGCTTTAAAGAAAAAGATCTCTCTCCATGTTGTGTTCCCTTTATTCTTTGGGTTTGGTTTGTGTTAATCATCTTTGAGAACTCTCTTCAAACTGAAAAGAAGCCACAATTCCTGTAGACTGATGAAATGGTGTAGGCTGGAAGAAGACAGACAGTTCTACCTCATTGTCACGACACTGGTTTGGGTGTATTTATAGGGCAGTGAGAGAAATGTGGCCATTTGGAGTCTCTAGCCATCTCTCTACAATGAGTGATTCCCTGCCAAGTTTACATCTCCCTTATTGTGGTCAGAGCATCAGCACTTTATCCTGATAAGGGGTACCCAGGATAGAGCCCCAACTTACAGCCTGCACTTGGAGTTGCAGGTCATTTTTTTCTTTCAACAGTGACACCATCTTTTCTTCCAGTTCCTTCCTCTTTGCCTCTGACTTGGAGAGCTCGTCTTTGGTTTTCTGGAACTCTTCCTTCATGTTGGCCATCTCCTTCTCAGTCTCCGCACTCTTCAGCAGGGGTTTGATCTTGAAGAAGAGCTTCATCCAGGGCCAGTGCTTCACATTCATGAAGGCGCGGATGTTGTACTGGATGCAGAAGATGGACTCCCTGAAATGCAGGGTTTATAAACTAATTAGATACTCTGTAGACTATAAAGCGAGAATAAATCTCGGGAGTGAGCGTTGGAGGTTCTTTTCCCCTCCATCCCACCCCATTCTTCACTTGCATTCAACCTTGAAGATGAGAAAAGTTATATTTCATGGTGATGGTCAAGAACTTGTAACCATCCATTTCTCTACATCATTTCATCTCAAACTTGGACGTGGTTAAGAATCACCCAAAGAGATTACTTTGGGTAAAAAAAAAAAAAGACAACTGACTCTTGAATTCCACTTCCAGAAATTCAGACTTAGAGTATTTAACATGGACATGAAATTTCACATTTTTAATAAGACACAACAGATACCAATGTCACAAATCAAGGACTTCCCTTTGGGAGGCATTTCTATTCATCTGTACTTCAATTACTCTCACTAAGATAGCAGGGGGCAATGAAAATGGCAAAATGGCACAGTCCTTGTCAGAGGTGACAGATTTCTTCGACAGTCTCTAGTTTTACATGTCAATGTTGTGTGAATTTTGCATTTCATGCTATGAAGGTACATTTTCCTTAATCTAGACCATTTGGAAATTATTAACCATCGTATATAGGTAGTTGGCTCCCCAAGTATAACATTGTAGTATGGTCAGAAAAATTAAGCCTAACTGTAAGTGATAAAGGTTGTCTCATGTAACTTGTTTATGTGTGTATACAGATCTGTTCATATGTGTGGATGTATACGTGACCTTGTGGAATGTTTTTCATCACTGTTCTGAGACATCAGACTCTGTCATCTTCTAGTTCTTTCCCTCCATCAATCAGACTACCAGGAAGTCAACTCCTTTAATGACACTGTAGTAACTTTCTGGGAAAAGTTCTTCACAAATACCCTATTTTAAATTATGATTTTTCAATAATAGAAATGATTCAACTGAAGAAATAGTTTTATATATTATATGAAACATTTTAATACTACTATACATTTCAAGGCTCCCTATTTAATGTTTAATAAAACCATGTCATAGCTAGCAAAAGAAGGGCAAAAATTCATCTCTACCTACTCATTGGTATATTTTCTCCTGTTTGATCAAGAAATATCTATGCTTGATACCCCTCAACTCCTCACCCAGACACTCAGGAGATGTTCAGTGCTGACAGACCTTAAGTTCTCTCTCCCTTTCTCACAGAAGTTTCATTTGTTCCTTCCTACCACAACTAAGTCCTAACTGTCAGCCACCTTGAGTGTATTTTTAAAGACACAAGATGTGAATAAACCACACATTTTTATACCTTCTCTCCACCATCTTCTGGTACTCCACTCTTGCCAAGAACCCTCTGCACATGGCCTGGGTACGGGTAATCAGCTGGGCCAACTTGTCGTCTCTCATCTCCTCTAGGAGCCCCAGAAGACCAGCTTTGAAGAAGACCTGTGTGCAAGCAATGTTGCAGATCAGAAACTCCACACTGAGTTCAAAGGAACAGGAAGACACGAGGCTGGATTTTGAGAGGATTACCTTGGTGTGACCAAACTTATACTGAGTGTGGTCAATGTCGATGGATCCAAGGAGCTTCTCAGAAGCCTTCTTGCTGTCGATGAATTGTCCCTCAGGGATGGCACTTGCGTTTAACACCTTGTATCTGTTAAAATAAGTGTAGTTTGTAAAGATCTGTTTTACAAACAGTAGCCAAATTCTAAATGATTTATTTAAAATTCAAAGCTTTTTTATAATTGTTTTTTTGTCACCAACAGACATTACCTGCATAGTTTTCCAACCTATTGGTTATATATTTTTTTATTCATTGTGCCTTCCTTTATTCTCTCTCTCTCTCTCTCTCTCTCTCTCTCTCTCTCTCTCTCTCTCTTTCTCTCTCTCATTTTAACCAGTTTCCCTTCATATAGCCATGGCTGTCCTGAAACTCACTCTGTACACTAGACTGATTTCAAAGTCACAGAAATGCACCCACTTCTGTCTCCTGGGTGCTGGGATTAAAGTTGCATACCACCATACCCATCCAGTTCCTACCTCTTTTTTTTAAATCAGATTCTGTCCTCAAGGACTAAATCATTTTGTTCTCATTTAAGAGTATATGGCCTATGCAATATAATGTATTATTTTTGTTTAATAAATTTGTTTCAATGAAAGATCATAAGTCCAAGAAATCTGGTTATTTTAATTAATGAATATAGTAACACTATTAATTAAAGAAAAATCCTTGAATTTAAGATGGAAAAGGGGAGGGGAAACATGGGAGGAGTTGAAGGGAGGAAAGGAAAAGGGGAAGTGATGTAATTATATTTTAATAATAAAAATAATAAGGAATATAGTAGATGAGGTTTTAGGTTTGAGAAATGATCCTATCAGTCTAAGAATAAACCTTGGATGCCCTTCATCTTGAGCACTGCTATTCTCTGTCTACCAGCTCTAGACTCAGAGGCCAGTGCCCTGCAAGCTGCTACCCAGAACTTTTTCTTGATTCTCAAGATCAGCATATCAGGGAGGAGAAAAGAGATCTAACTAAGCACTGTCACCATGACATGCCCCCTATTATTCTAGGGAATCCTGGGAAGTTCATCTGTGAGAAATAACTGAAATCAAACAAATCAAGAAGGTGAGCTATTTGAAGCTAGCTCTGTGCAACATCCCAACCCGGTGACCTATTAGCTTTGACTTTAAGCACTTAATTTGGTCTCTTTGAATCCTACTCATTTGGCCAGAAAATGGGGTCATAGTAGTTCTTGTCTGGACTGAGTGGTGGTGAGGGTTAAATGGGTCAGAGCAGTGAAAAGGCACCTCTCCTAACTCCTGGATCCAGGGTGCATATCTACGAGCCTTAATAAATCTAGTGAACATTTTGCACAGAGCTTAACATATGATATTCTTTCCTTCTTTTTTTTAATTTTGTTTTTTTGAGGTAGAGTTTCTCTGTGTAGCCCTGGCTGTCCTGGAGCTAACCCTGTAGACCAAGATGGCCTCAAACTCAGAGATTTTCCTGCCTCTGCCTCCAAGTGCTAGGATTAAAGACATGAACCACCACTACTGCCCAGTTCAAAGAGTATCTTTTTCTTCTTTTTTTTCTTTTCTTTTTTGTTCTTGTTTTTTGAGACAGGGTTTCTTTGTGTAACTTTGGAAGCTGTCCTGAAACTTGCTCTGTAGACCAGACTGGCCTCTAACTCACTAACTCACAAAAATCCACCTGCCTCTACCTCCCAAGTGCTGGGATTAAAGGCATGCACCACTACCACCTCGCAAATAGCATCATTTCAAAATGTTGTAAGACTCAGGATCTTTAGTTCTTTTGTGGCAAATTAAAAACATTAGAGGTATACTTTTCACTAAATTGTTTTGCATACGTCAAACTTATTTATACTAAGCATCAAAGACACATTATAATTTGGAGAGCCTGACCTCTGCTTGAAGTCTGCATAGAGGATCCTGCTGGGGAAGCCCTTCCGGCAGATGCGGATGCCTTCCAGCACACCGTTACACCTCAGCTGGTGCAGGACCAGTTCATGCTCCATAGCACCTGGAAATACAAGTTTATTTCACAGCAGAACATAACAAAGGAGATGTGGCAGCCACGCCTTGTACTGTCACTCTGGAGCTCCTTACCGGGAGTCTTGGTTTCATTGGGAATGATGCACCTCACGAAGTGGGGGTGGGTGCTCCTAAGGTTGGTCATCAGCTTGTTCAGATTCTCCTGTAAGATCAGAAAACCATTGTCAGACTATCAGCAGAGGGATGAGCAGTTGGTGATGTCTGTAAAATCAACCCGCGGCTTGGGCTGACTGACTGCATAGCCGGTGTTCTTTCTTTCTATTATTGAATATGTGTATGTGTGTATTATATGTGTGTATGCATGTGTGTATACCACTCTTGTGGAGCTTTAGGCTAAGGCTGGGTGTCAACCCATAGGTGTCTTCTACCTAATGGCTGAGACAGGGTCTCTCATTGGACTAGAACTTTGCCACATTGGCCAGAGCTTGCGCCCTGGCATCTTCTAAGGATCCATCTGCCTCTGCCTCTCATATTGGTAGGACTATAGGTGCACACCATCATACTGCTTCTTTTAATGTGACTTTTGGGAATTTGAACTCAGACCTCCACACCTGAAAGACAAATACTTCACTGCCTAAGCTCCCTGCTTTTGACACAGGAGGACCAGCTTTCACCCAAAGAAGACCCTGTTGCTTCTGCTGAGATGCTGGTCCTCAGTCCATCCTGCTGCATTCTTGTTGGCAGGAGCGCTGTGTGTCAAAACCCTTGGGGTATGCTTCTTTTCCCTTTAGACAGCATTGTCCTGTTTTCCTCCCTGACCTTGGCCATCCAAACTTCTATCTACCTATTAAATGGTCCCTCTATCTTTTACTAAACTCTATGATTCTTCATTAAGGAAATGCAATCCTGCACCATATTTGGACCTTGGACATTTTGTACAGCTCCGTCGATAAGGTAATAACTTTATAACTTGGTGTGGACCACTGGTTAGATCAGTAGCAGCAATGTAGTAGCTAGGTTGACTGCTAGGTTGCATCAGTCTTACTTGTTTTGATGCTGGTTTAATTTTGGCCTCGCTGTTATTATATTCTCACAGTGTACCCCAGACTGCTTTCAGATTTTCAGTCCTCCTGGTTCTGCCTCCCAAGTCCAGGATTACAGGAGTCCAACACCACAATGGACGGTTTCCTGCGTCTTACTTATATATTCTTACTCTTTCTGTACTTGGCTTTGGTACTTGCACCCAATTAGATTATGAATGGTGAATCATTAAGTCCCACTAGAATTCCTAAGAGGTACCGCTCATTCTGTGATGGCTCAGAAAGTTGAGATAAGATAATGTCTAACTGATCTCTCCCGTTTCATGTTAACGGAAGCCGTAAATGTCAGCGCTTTTCTAGAGTCTCCTGGAAAACGTGATCTCGTACTTCTAAAGCCAGACTCCTAAGGTAATTGGAGGTGCTACAGTTTGCCCTTACTCTGAACAGAGCAGACACGGTCTGGAAAGAAGACCCCTTCTTCTTAGCACCTTTCTTGGCGGCCCCACCGCTGCTGGCCTCTAAGGAAGGAAAAGGATAGCGTCATTCAAATACAGTCTTGAGTCAGGGGGCTCCATCCTGCCGATTCCTGTGTTTTCCATGCTCAAGTGGAACTCTCTCACCCCAGGACCATCCTCCCACCATATGGACCCCCTTGAAATCTTGTTTTATCACCTAAGTTCACACCCACTTTTTGATATTCGCTATCTGGAGATGATGTGAACAGCAGTCCCCTACCCATGAAAAGGTGGACCTTCTGATACTGATACTTGGCACACAGTGACTTAAAAATCTTCAGTAGAAGCTAGCACTGAAAGGCAGGAGTTGGTCACTATATTTTCTTTAACATCCCCAGAGGCTTCACATTTAGTACAGTGGGCGAAGGAGGAAAGAATTACAGAAACGGTTGAGAGCCCAATAGTTCCTTTCTGGCCATTGAAATAAGGTTCCTGTTAGCAATAAGGTGATCCCAAATAGATAAGCTCCAGTGTAGCCTACTACTCAAGGAATGAGGGGTTTGGCATGCCACCTTCTGCTGGGGCTCTCTCACCAGCCTCAAACTAAGAGCTCTGTTGTAATATTTACAGAAAGTTAAGGCTTGGAGGCCTCACCTGCTTCAGCAGTTTGAGCTCCAGAGAAGAGGTAAGCCAGAGTTTTCACTGAAGACTTCTGGTACAGCCCAACCACAGTCTCATTCAGGGGGTCCTTGTTCTTGTCCAGCCAGCCGGTGATGTTGTAGTCTACAGTGCCCGCATAGTGAATCAGGGAGAAGTGGGCCTCGGCTTTGCCTTTGACCACCTTAGGCTTCTGGAAGTTGGCAGACTTTCCAAGGTGCTGTTCATACAGCTTGTTCTTGAAGGAAGTGTCTGTCGCCTTGGGGAACATGCACTCCTCTTCCAGGATGGAGAAGATGCCCATCGGCTGGATTGAAGGAGAGGCAAAGGCATCTGAGTTATGTATACATGAGCAGCAGGATACATGGGAAGGGGACTCAGAGCAGACGAAGCGGGGAGGGGATACCTTCTCGATGAGCTCGATGCAGGCGGCCAGGTCCATCCCGAAGTCGATGAATGTCCACTCGATGCCTTCCTTCTTGTACTCCTCCTGCTCCAGCACGAACATGTGGTGGTTGAAGAACTGCTGCAGCTTCTCGTTGGTGAAGTTGATGCACAGCTGCTCCAGGCTGTTGAACTAAATAGATAGATATGCATATTTGTCTCTGAAATTAAGTAGGCATTTTATTTACAATAATTTTTAGAAGGTAGTATTCACATCATTGGTCAGGAGAGTCTCTTCTGAAATGCAAAATAAGCTTGGAAGGTTTGAGGCACATGGAAGTCACTGTTCATTGCTGTTTTATAGAAAGTCTTAAATCGGCATTAATTCTATTTATTTTGAATTTCTTAAATTTACACAGTTTTCCCGAGTTTTAACTTAATCTCCCTAGGTTTATTCCAGTTACCCCCTATGTCTTCCAGTGGCCTCATCTAAGAGCAAACTCTCAATCCCTAAAAAAAAAAAAGCTGGTTCAAAGCCTATATTGCAGGAACACCACTATGGTTAGAATTTCAAGTGATTAGCAATTGTTATTTAGTGTGAAACAAAAACAATAAACAAGACACAAAAGACCACATATAATAGAACAGCACGCTTTTTTATCTTTAAAAACCCTACCAAATAGCAAATGAACTAGATCTACTTAGACTAGACTCCTTTTCCTTGCTTTTCTATATTTTCTGTTAAAGCCAAGTTTTATTATAATAATTAGAAAAGAGATAAACTTTTAAGAAGCCATGAGTAGAGAAATGTATTTCATGATCAAATAGAAATTTTTATTTCGTGATATTACATTAACAAGCATTAAATTTTAATTGCATTTAATTAATGATGATTCTAAATTATCAAGCCTTTCTCAGCCTTTATTATCTCCCTAAGTGTCTCTCAGTGATTTCTGCCCTGTATACCCAGAGCATATTATGGGTTACTAAGTTTCACTGTGCTATTTAATGTCAGCTTCCTTTACAGCTTGGGAGTTTCAGAACCGCCCCCCTTCCACATTTCAACTCTTTCCATCCTGCGGGTCCTCCTTACATGTGCTGTGTGTCATTTGCTACAGGAAATGGCTAGTAGGACAAGCAAATGCCCTTCAAGTCTTCATATCACAGACGGGGGCAAGAAAGGGTCCTGATACTCGGAAAATCTTAGTAATATATTCATTGCTATAAAGCTGCTCCATCAACCAAGCAACTCACATCAAAGATCTCAAAGCCAGCGATGTCCAAGACCCCGATGAAGTACTGCCTGGGCTGCTTGGTGTCCAGCTGCTGGTTGATGCGGGTGACCATCCACAGGAACATCTTCTCGTACATGGCCTTAGCCAGGGCACCCACTGCATTGGTCACCTTGAAAGATGAAGATAGAACACATTGAAATTACATGAGGAATACACAATGCTTTCATCCCTTGTGGTGGTTTTTAATTAGGCATTTACCTGCTCTACAGTCTGGCCCTTGGTGACGTACTCATTGCCGACCTTGACCCTGGGGTAGCACAGGGCTTTGAGCAGGTCAGCAGAGTTCAGACCCTGAAGATAGGCAGCCTTGTCAGCAACTAAAAGAAAGGGTGGATACAATGATATTAGGGCCCAAAGAAGTCCATTTTCTTAAAATAATAATAATAATCTTCATGCATTTTGTACAGTGTTCTCAGTATATTTTTGATAGTCTTTTTAAAAATCTCACTGAGTTCAAGACTCTGACTGCCCAAAATCGTGTTCCTGCTTTTCAAAGTGTATCATTTAAGTGCTCTGTAAAACTCAGATCGAAAATGTGAGTGTGCCTTCCTAGGAAAACTATGGGTAACGCGTTCAGGGTGTGAGTTTCAGAAGAAGCGTGACGTCAGGTGGAAGACGCAGCTGTACCTTCAGTGCCGTCTGGCTCAGCTTGCTCCTCACGCTGCTTCTGCTTGAACTTCATGTTCCCATAATGCATCACGGCTCCCGTGAGCTTGTAGATGGAGACCTTTTCTTCATTAGTGAAGCCCAAAATGTCAATAGCACTCTGCCAACGAAATCAAGATAGTAAGTGTTATGTTATGATCTGTTATTTAGAGCTCGCAATCCCATCACTCACGACAAACTGGTTACGTGGAGGAAACCACACCAGCACTTCTGGAGAGAGGGCGTGGACAGAGGGCGTGGACAGGATGCTCCCTGGAGCAATGAGGTTATAGGTGTGTGTCACCACATGAATCAAAAAAAAAAAAAAAAACAAGAAAAGATTAGGCGAAAACGTGATCAACCTCAGACTCTTATTATTTTGAGAAGTCGCACCTCGAAGTCAGCAAGGACTTTGGCAAACTCTGGAATGATGAATCATAAAAGTCTGGTGAGGGACAGCATCTAACCCCAGGGGGCCAGGGGTTCAGTGTTTGTTTAGTACCCTCAACTCTTTCTTTGCTGTTTCTTCTAGAGACTCTGAATAGTTATCAGAGTGAACCACATCGCTGACCCTACACAGTGATCCCAAGCATTGTTTGGGGTTCTACTTACATCTGTGGCCATCAGTTCTTCCTGATCATCAATGCTGGCCACACTGATCTCCCCTTGGCTGACAAATGGGTAATCGTATGGGTTCGTGGTGATCAGCAGCATTTCTATGTACATAGAAAAGAGCAAAGATGAGCACAGCCACTGTCTTCATCAAAGCAGAAGCTTTTCAGATTCATAAGAAGAGGGCGAAAGATGATTGACGTGCACTAAGTACCTTGAAGATGATGTCATGGTATTCCCTGTCAATGACTAGTTTTTTAAACATCGCTACAATATAACAAATGGTATGCATGTATGAAATTTTCAAAGGATAAAGATGACCTCAAACTAGTATAGCCTTTCTCACGGTGAGTATTTAAAAGTCAGAAATGGAAGCAAACTAAAGCCTTAAAAGAGAAAGCATAGTATTAAGTAAATTTTGCCTGTTTCTAGTGTGTAGCACTGTGCAACCATCCACAATACTGTGGCACAATATTAAGATGAAGAAAATCATGACACTCAGTACGTGTGTGTGTATATATATATATACATACATACATATATACATACTTATATATATATATAACAAAAGTATAACCATAACTTCAACTGTGTAAATGTTATGCATTTATCCATACATAATGATATAAGTATAGAAAGCGAAGTGAATAGGATGATGTTTATCTAGGTATTCATATGGTTATTTCACAGTAGAAATTGGAGATAGTTCTTCACTTTTCTTTTGCTTCCTTAAGAATTTTTATGATAAGCAAATACAAATTTTAACAAATTTACAAAGCTTTCTCTTTTTTTGATACTGGAGACTGAACTTGAGCTCGGTTCTGAGTTATATAATCAATCCTATAAAGCTAATTTTTAATGAAAATTTAAAAAACATCAAAATTCAAACACAGAGTATCAGGCTGAGCGCTGACAGGCGTGGTGTGGTGACTTCAGAAAGGAATGGACATTCCTTACCAATCAGCTCTGGCTTCTTGTTGGATGTGATCTGATAGAAAATATGGTAGCTCCTTTCCGCCTTGAGCTGGAAAGTGACCCGGGACTTCTCTAGCAGATCTGGAAGAAAGCAGGTCACCAAAGGGAAACTGTAAAAGCTGACCCGGTGTGCGGGTTTGGCTGTTAGCGGGGTTAGCAGACCCCAGAACAGAACGGCGCTACAGACAAGCACTCACACGTCTCGATGTCAGCAGATGCCAGTTTCCCCGTGGTGCCAAAGTGGATTCTGATGAATTTACCCTGGAAAGGAAAACTAATATGTCTACTTCGTTCTCAATAACATCAAATGGTTGAAAATGTTCAAAACACTTGGGACAATACTGTTTTAATTTTAAACCATGCCGGAGACTACTTGCAACAGGAATAAAATGCCTCTCTTCTATTTTACAAGTAGAAGGACTTTTATCTTTGAGTTAAGAATTTATGAATATAATATAGGAGGCAATGCTGTGTTAATTAGCTTGGATTAATTAGCCCACAATGTATAAAATATATTAAAACATCCCATTGTTTCCCATAAATATATGCAGTTATTGTCAAAATTAAAAATAAAATATTTTGCAGTATCAATAGTAATAATAATAAGAAGAAAAATTCTAGAAAAGAGTCACGTGTCCTTTAGGTCAGAGTTTTTCAGTCTGTGAAATATGTCAAAGAAAACCACAGTCTGCTATTTGGTGAATGTAGGATTCAACGACTGCGTCACAGACATCCTACAGATTTCGGTCAATGAGCAGCGCCCATCACAATGAACAAGAGACTCACAAAGCGGGAGGAGTTGTCATTCCTCACAGTCTTGGCGTTGCCAAAGGCCTCCAGCAGGGGGTTGGCGCTGATGATCTGATCTTCCAGGGTCCCCTGCAAGGGAAAGCTCAGTCCTTACATCTGAGGCTCAGGAACTTCTACCCAAAAGAGCCTGGACTCTGGGACAGTCAGACCCACCTGCATTTTGCCAGTGGGAGCCTCCTCCTTCTTCTTGTCCCCAGTGACCGCAATTGTTGCAAAGTACTGGATGACACGCTTGGTGTTCACAGTCTTCCCGGCCCCGGATTCTCCACTGTCAAATTAAAACAATCAGAGGAGTCGCTGCATCTAGCAACTTGCACAGCCATGAAAAGAAGCATGGAAACCTACTTACGTGATCAGGATTGACTGATTCTCTCGGTCTACAAGAGAAAACGCAGGCACTTAATGTCGTTTCAAACCCAGTTGTAAATGGCTAGAATAGTCTAAGGGCATGAAATTTCTATTTCTCGATTGAGCCGCCTTAGGGCCTGGTGCACACTGGCCTAACATCTCCCAGTTTCTCTCTCTTCTGCTCCCCTACTTAGCACACGTGCACCCATTTACACCAAACACCACCACTCTTACATCTTCCCAGATGTTTCATTCAAAGGGGAAAATATCCTCTGATGAAGAAAAAGGCTGAGAAACCTTGGTCTAAGGGGTGGTGACAGGGTTGCGTTTTACTGAGGCACAAAGTGTTCTTCCTAATATTCTACCACTAAATCCATATCTAGACTAGACCTGGCCTTCCCATCCCCTTTTTATGACACATTAAGTTAGAGACTCATTCATGGTGGGCCAATGAACTGATGAGGCACCGACGTGGGCAATGTTTTGATGTGTAAGGAGTAACAGGGGGCAAAGGCAGAAGCCTTGACAGTATCGTGGTTTCGGAATAGTTTTAAGTGGAAGCAAGAAATTATTTGGATGTTTTACTCTGCCGAATAAATTCTCCATGCCATTCCCAACAGGACCACAAGTATTTGAGGTCAACCTAGCTGGGCCAATCACCAGAGAGGTAGTCACAACGGAATGTCGTAACACCAGAAACTCCTTAAAATTTGACTGGTTGGTTCTGGCAAAGGCAGTCCCCATTGGACTGTTGGTCACAATCCATGATACCAAGGAGAAAACCACAGAAGCAAAGTTTGTTCTCCTGCTTCTTGCCTTCTGGTAATAAAGAATGGGTCTGTGTGCATGGCTGTGTCTTGTGTGCATGTGTGTGCATCTGCACAGGGGTGCTTGTATTTTTGTGTTCCTAGTTCTCCCCGCAGATAACGTCTGTTGAACTTTAAACATCAAAGAGCTCAGAAGCCATTTTATTTTATGCCACACAAGCCTCTGTGAGAAGGGATCATGCCAAGTGGTTTGATGTAATTGATTTGAGACTCTCTTTAGGGGTCTACGGGAAAAGAATTAGGCACATACAAAATAACCAAGTTACTCACCTGTCAGCATGAACTGGTAGGCATTGTCAGAGATGGAGAAGATGTGGGGCGGGGCCTCCTGGCGCTTTTTGCCTCGGTAGGCCGCCACCACCTCTGGGTTGTACACCGGCAGCCACTTGTAGGGGTTGACAGTGACACAGAAGAGGCCCGAGTAGGTCTGTGTAAGCAAAGAGGAAATGACTACCCAAGAGCCCTTCTTCTCTGTTCTACTCACTTAGTGAGATTTTGAGAAAAAGAAGTACTTTCCATGAGTACATTTCTTTCTGGAATCAGCACAGAAACTGAAGACTGGCAGACAGCAACATCTTTGAGGGAACAACCAATTCAGGGTTCCTACTGCTTCCCCTGAGACTTAGGGTTGCCACACAGCAGGAGCACCAAAGTCATGTCTATCCATTTGATTTAAAGTGTGGACTTTAAAAAAATGAGACATTTTTGTCATTTGAAAGAGATGGGAATATATTTCCTCTGCAAAATTGAGACAATTTGAATGTATAAGACTATAAATTTGAACATAAATGTATTCAACAATAAGGGGTGATTGGGGACTTTGGAGCATTTTAAGACAGCATGATAAAAGCCCTTCAAAAATATATGGGATGGTATGTAGATGTAGCACCATGGGGAAGCACTGCAAAATATTTTGAGTTACAGAGTGACAGAGAGCAAATAAAGAGCAAATAAATGCATCATGATTACAATGCAGGGATTTAAAAGATATCTGTCAACTGGTTAAGGACTGGCACCAACCAGGAACGTAAGCATCTGACCTGTGTGGATGTTGCCCAGCTGAAAACCAGTGCCAGCTAAACTATATAAAAATATGAATATGTAATATATGCCATTCAAAATGTTTATTGGATATGTATGTATGTATGTATGTATGTATGTATGTATGGTGCCAGGACCCTGTAAGACAGTCAAGCTAAAACATAAATGAGACAGTGTTCCTTGAGACATTCACAGGCAATGTAAGAGATGGAGAAGTTAATGAATGACCAGGAAAAACAGAATCAATGTGAAAGCAGGGATAGGAGCAGCAGGACAGAGGAGGCAAGGCTGCCTGGCACACTGAAAGGAGTTCAAGGAGGAAAGAACCAGAAATAAATTATTGTTACGTGGGGAGAAAGCAAAACTGAATGAAAATTGATCCCTAAGAGTTCCATTTTGAAATATTAAAACGTGTTTATTTTTTCCTTGATTTGAGACGATTAGGCAACAGCAATGGAGAGGGAAGGGAAGGCCTGAGCATGTTTGATCAACAGGTCTGTGGTCGAGTCAGACAGCCAAGGCTGTGGCCTTCTCTTGGGAGAGAAGATCAAGTGTTGCTTTCAGGATGTGCCTTACACTCTCAATAATAACTAGTGATTCTATTGGCAATTTCAAGGGACTAGTAGATACTTGTGACTCATTTGTACATCAGTGTGAGTGATAGGCTTTTAGGGCACATGGTGGTGATAGTAAACTCCCCCCTCACCCTCCATGGAGGGACACTCACATAGATCATCCAGGCTGCATAACGCTCTTTGAGGTTGTACAGCACGGCGGGCTCGTGCAGGTGGGTCATCATGGCCATGTCCTCGATCTTGTCGTACTTGGGAGGGTTCATGGGGAAGACTTGGTCTTCCTTCACTGTCAGGGTCTGGTAAATAGAAAGTAGAACAGTCAGTGTCAAGTGAGTGACCAAACCTTCAAAATCAGCGCAATGTCACACGTGCAACAAGGCAGGCTCTCTCTCTCCTTACCGCTCCCGCTTCGGTTTTCACGGTCACTTTCCCTGCATCTTTGCTCTGAATGGTTCCTTTGACGAAGGATTCCTTGGGCTCCGCCACAAAGACAGATGTTTTGGCGTCAAAAGGCCTATTCTGGGCCTCGATTCGCTCCTTTTCAGACTTTCGGAGGTAAGGAGCAGCCTCCCCGAAAACGGCCATCTCGGAGTCCGAACTCATGGCTGCTGAACTCACAGACCCTAAAGGAGATTAAAGAAACAAACAAGTGAAAAAAAAAACATAGTCTACACTGTTCAGTATACCAGCATATTTTTAAAAATTAGTATTATTTGAGCTGTATGACTATTTTCCCTGTATGTGTGTATGCATACGCATGCATGCATACATATAGCTATAACGTGCACTATGTGCATGCTTGGTACCTGCAGAAGCCAGAAGAGAGAGTGTTAGATCTCCCCTTACACTGGAGTTACAGATGGCTGTGAGGCACCATATGGGTGCTAGGAACTGACCTTGGGTCCTCAACAAGAACAACAATCACTCTTAACCACTGAATCTTTCTCCAACCCAAACGGCATATCTTCACAGAGTCTGTTTCAGGGGTCCAGTTGTAAATTACACTAAGGAGTTCTACTGATACCAGGCTGCAGTTACTGAAGCAAGCATCACAAGAACAAAAATACATGAGGTTGCAGGGATGCAGGCTCAGGGCTTGACATCCAGCATCTCCCATCTTGAGACAGGCATGCTAGCTGGGAAACTAGATTACAGGTAGAGTGATGTTGCCGAGGACTGTGTGACCAGGGGTAAGTCCCTTGATCATTTTGAGCCTCAGAGATTCCCTCTTTAGGGCAAGGATTATAATCCCAGCTTCTTTTCACTCTGAAGCCCCAAGGATAGGGTGATAATGTGGGAAAAAAAAAAAAACCATGTTAAAAGGACAACTAAGGAATTGGAAAGGGTTCGGGCTACTATTTGCATATAAAATGTCATTTACTCTAATGTCACACATTTTTCTGGCCATGTAAGGTAAGGCAACTTTATTTCTTCTTATAGATATTCAGCCAAATTCTTCCAAAGTAGTTTTGAAAGAATTTTAATTTTGTTTCCTCCTGCTCCACCTGCCTCCCCTCTTTTTCGGTTGGATGCTGGGTAGACTATTCCAGCATGATGCTTTTGCACGCTAAACCAAGTCAAACTCACGAAGGAGGCAACCCACACCCACCCTCATCCTTGTGCTCCCACGTGGCAAGGTTCCCCGTGCTCTAACTTTCCTTGTACAGAACATGAGACCTGGCAGCTTGCCCTTCGCTACTTCTAGGTCCAATGCGAGGTGGGGATGGAATCCTGCTGCAGTACTGCAGGCTCAAATGCTCGTCCCTCACTTAAATCCACGCCCCCAGTCTCCCTCTCCAGAGAAGCAGCGTGCAGTACTAACAGGGCTCCTGAATGCCTTGTTCCCATATTGAAAAAAAAATCTCACTATGTTCTGGTTTCACACAGTAACTTTTCTGCAGGCCTATAAAAAGTTTAAAAGGGCCATTATTCTAAGTACTTTCTTCCTCACTAGAGATCATGTTTATTGAATGAATTCTAATAGCAAGACATACTTTTCAAAAAAAAAAAACTGAGCTTTTCTACCAAAGGGATTTTAGTAGTTTTTTGATTGTTTGTTGTGTTTCTTGTAGAGACTAAATATATCTTTAAAAATATATTAGAATTTCTTTTTGCTCCCTTGTCCTTTGCTCCAAGTGCCCGAGTCACCAGTGCAAGTCCTCCCTCCCTTCCCAGTCCCTCTCCTTAGGAGCAGTTGTTAGTGCTTCCAGAGACAAGCGCTCTCTCAAAGGATGCTAAGTGGCAGGAAACCAGAGACTCCCCATCACACCTCCAGGGACTGGTTAGTCCAAGCCTTCCTTACCTTACTGGTAAATGAGAAGATGTGGCTGGGAAATAAGAGGGTCCTGTATGAGGAAGGAAAAAAAAAAAAGGAAGGCACTTTATAAGTTGAGCACTAAAATCCCACTGGCTATGGGGAGCCGATGTGAAGATGTGAAAGCCCCGGGAGCTGCAGCCCAGGCGGTGGCCAGTGTCCTGCTCCCACCTACCTTGGAGCTTTTTAAAGCAGGACGAGTCAGCCTTGTGCGGGACTCTTTTATATGGATAGCTATGGAAACAATGCAGCTGCCTCTTCTTTCTTAAGTCAAAAGGAATTGTCTGGCAAAAACTCTCTTGGCAATCCAGCGTCTCTGCATGATTCTCATTCATATTAAGAATGGTTGGATATAATTAGAAATATTTTTCTTATTGAGTATGTGGATAAATCTCCTATGGATAATTTGAGAAGATTCAGGCTGGGGGATAAAGGCAGTGGCCAGCAGGGTACCTGGCTGTCCTCACGACTTCTTTTTGGCCTCGCCAAACATGCCATTCTTAGACTTGCATCACGTTTGCATATTTCACATATTATTTATTTTAAATTTACAAGGCTTAATTTTCACCTGTTGATCCTTCCTCTCCAGACCCACAAAAATTAAGTTGCATGCCTACAATAGTTGAAACAGAGAGAAAAATCTTCTCTTCGTTTTCCCAACATTCTGGAAATTTCCTAACTCTTGTTAAAAATAAATAAATAAAAATAACAATTGTTTTGGTCAAGCTGTTCCTCTCTATAGTAGCATGCTATTCCCTGCTCCCCTTCTCACTGTTGTGTATGCAAGAAAAAAGTCCCCTTCTCACTGTTGTGTATGCAAGAAAAAAGTCAAGAATTTCCTAGTAGCAAACGGTAGTTTTGAGAGTACTTCCCAATGGTTTTTTTCTATCATCACACATTGAGGAAAAATGACAATATGAGTACAAAACCCTAGAGAAGCATGGGAGAGATTTGGCTGTATCTATATAGATGACTTAAAAAGGCTATTTATCCATATCTTCTTACCTTCTTAATAAAATAAAGCAAATTTAATGTCTACCATATAAGGAAAATATTGAATACTGAATGTGTCTTAATTTCTAAATAATGTATTTTTAAAACTTTTAAAGAAAACGTGAGTTAGATCTCTCTCTCTCTCTCTCTCTCTCTCTCACACACACACACACACACACACACACACATCATGCATGCACATGCACGCACATGCAAACATTCATACCTTGCTTTGTACTCAAAATATGACACTTTTCCAATCAACAGCTTTTTATTGGGGCAGTCGGGCTGCATACCTTTAGCCCCAGCACTCAGGAGGGAAGCAGAGGTAAGTAAATCTCTGAGTCTGAGACCAGCCTGGTCTACAGAGTGAGTTCCAGATCAGACAAGACTACACAGAGAAACCCTGTCTCAAAAACAACATAAAAAAGAAGATTTAAGTGATTCAGTTTCTGCATTCTTAATAATTAGCACCATGGCGATCTTTGCACAAGAAAGGAAGGAAGTCGTGACCACATCTTTTTAAAATATCTGTTAAAATGATGTATGAAGACTTGGCCCAGACTCCTTGTCTTCCTTCACTAACAAAATATAATGCTGAATTATCTAGGATAATGGAAGTTGAATATTAACCAATTTGAACTCTTTTACACATCATATACTTCAAAAGTTGATGAAGCCGTGATTTTTAAAATGTCTGCATGCTCAAATAGTTCTCGGTTGTTAAGTTGGTCAAAGGGCACATGAGTCACAGACCTAGAGAAGGACCTGATGCAGTCAAAGCTGAGCTTTGAAGCAGTCATGCTGAGCTATCACCCAGGATCACAATTCTCTCTTCCAGCACCTTGTCTTCAACTGGCTGCCTTCTGGGCATGGTGCCCTGCCCCAGGCATCCTGGAACATCAGCTTTCCAACAATGACAGGGGTCTCTTGACAACGGCAGAGCCCATCACACTTTCAGTTGGCAGCTGAAGTTCTTCCTGGTTCCTCTAAACACAAAGGCAGAGACACTATTGTGCTTGCCTCTAGTGGGGATAGAGGGAATACAGCCAAACTCTGGCACAGCCCAGACTACTCTCAAGGGACCCTTGTCCAGCTATCTCACAGCTAAAGGCGGTCCCAAGGTCACGTCCCAACTGCTACTTTAAGGCCCAGTGGATCAACATTCCATGGTGCATCCTTTACTTTTTTGAGGCTGGGACACACTGACTGGGCAGTTCTGCTTTGGTGATCTACGCTCCTGGTTTCCTTTAAACAGACATCATTAGTGTCCGCGCTGATGCTTTGATATTCTTTTATTCCATTTCTGCTCCCCACAAACATCTTCCTTAAGCATTATTTCTCACTCTGTGTTGTTCTGAACTTTATCTTCACTTTCAAATCATTTCATACTGACTCTACCATAACGTATATATTGTTTCCTCCATCTGTGAGCTCCCCCTCAAACATTGTGCAATGCTGTGTTACACAGGTAGAAACCACCTAATGTAGCACTTTTTAGTGTAAAGAAGAAATGCAAAGTCTTATTTCTCAGTGTTTGAGAGGCGAGCCTTAGTTATTCCCTATGCCTTTTGGTTCGTGACTTGCGACTGGTAAATATTCTCTGATATTCCCTGACCTGCACCTTAGATACAGGTCGGTCAGTCAGGGTAGCATACTTCCCTCTCTGAAAACAAGTTAAGATAAACACCCTCTCTGAGCCTCCTGGGTTTCAACACTGCTCAGATGAGTCAGGGTCCTATGCTTTTCATGGGTTACGCCCCTGGGTTATGTGTTATGCTCAAGTCTCATTGGCGACTTCAGAAATAGGGGAAATTGAAGAGTAAGTATTGGTCTATGCTGTTCAGTGAGGTTCCAAGGGAACAACAGCCACTGGCCTTGTCTACAGGAGGGTTAGGTTTAAAGAATTTTTAAAAAACAAAACAAAACACAGACAAAGTGGTTCAAGTCACCTCAAAACAATATGACAGTAAGATTTACAAGCACAGAGTCCAAGTTCTTTGCAGTGAAGGAGTTGAGTTATGTTTCACCCTTGCTAAAAACAAGGGTGGAGATAACATTTAGAAAGTACTCCCCAAACCCTAGAGGACACATTCAGGATACCCCACATGTCTTTGTCTTAACATTCTTGTCCTTCACAGTGGACCTGGATTACTTTTTGACTACATGTAAGCCTCACGCCCTTGGAAGCTTAGAACACCTTCCCAAGACTCCATTTCCTGCTATACAAAGGGACAAGGAAGTGCTACCATATAGCAGGATTCGAGGATGAAGTAAGAAAATGTATAGAGGCTTAGAACAGTGTATGGCACCCCCTTGCTCACTCAGTTGATACCAACAATTGTGATTACAATGGCCCCAGTATTTTGTTAGTGCTTATGGTGAACTTTCTGCTACAGTAAGACTTGTTTTTGTGTCGTCTCAGTTACCCAGCATGCACCAGGCCCCTTCTAAGCCCCCACTGCCCTCGTGGAATGAATTCGACTCTTCCTTATCACTCCCCACGTTCATCACAGTCAAGCTCAGATCTCATCCACATAGTCTTGTTGAGTTTTTCATTTAACTAAGAAACTGTAGTTCGGTTCATAAAGAGACAAGATTTGTCACATTATGATAAATGTGAAGGAATGATAGCTTAGGCTGGATACTTGGTGGGAGGAAATGGAGAAATGAACTAACCGCTGGTCTCTGGGGAGGAACTGGATGCTGGATGACAGTGGAAACCTATGCCTTTTTGTACCTTTTGAGTTTTGTGGAACCAAAAAGAACAGAAATGAGAGGAAGAGAGGCTTCAAGTTCTCATAGGAAGAAGAACTAGTTTCTACTATTGCTTTTAAAATAAAAGTTGATTATATTTCAAAAGACTATCTCATTTATGAATAGAAAAGAACCAATTGCAATTAAAAAAGGAAGAGCAAAGAATTGGAGACAGTAGACAAGGGTCTGAGGACACAGGACTGAAGCTGTGGATTTTCAGAAGGTCAGTTCTCTCAGTTCTCTCTCTCTCTCTCTCTCTCTCTTTCTCTCTCTCTCTCTTCTGTTGACCAAACTCTCGGTCTATGGCTCTTCCAAGCAATGGCTGTTGATATTTTTCCAGGAATCTGCTGTTTGGCTGGTCCAAACTTGGTAATTATGCATCAGCAATCCACCTGTACAAAATATATCTGAATATCTAGATATAGCATTTTCTAAGGAATTACTTTATAAAGAAAAGAAAAATGAAGCCATTAATTAATATGGCTCCGCAGATAAAGGATCATGCCTCCAGGCCTAATGACCTGAGTTCAATCCCAATACCCACATGATGAAGGGAGAGAATCAACTCCCACAACTGTCAGAGACAGAGAGACAGAGACAATCAAAGAGAGAGAGGAGAGAGACAGAATATAAATAAATATAACAACAAAAAGAGTAAAATGACAGCCAGTAAAAGGCCTGAGGATTTTCATGACTTAAAAATTTTAAAACTGATAATGTGATCATTCAAAAACCATTTTATTTTTTTTTAAAGATTTATTTATTTATTTTTATTATGTATACAATATTCTACCTCCATGTATGCCCGTGCGCCAGAAGAGGGCGCCAGATCTTATTACAGATGGTTGTGAGCCACCATGTGGTTGCTGGGAATTGAACTCAAGACCTCTGGAAGAGCAGCCTGTGCTCTTAACCACTGAGCCATCTCTCCAGCCCCCTCAAAAACCATTTTAAACTTGATTTTTCTGTATATGAAGTGACTTTGCAGTTTTTCAGATTTACCCTTAAAAGATTGTGACATTATTTAGTGTTCTATTAAAATACATATAGAAGACAGAAGTTTGTGTTTGCGTTTACTCATAGATGGAATTGTCCAGGAAATGACTGAAAGTGTACTATATTAAAATCCAACCAAACACACAAGGTTTGTATGTAAGGAATTCTATGAGGTGATGTATCACACCTCACCTCCCTCACCCAGAAGTCCCCAGCAAAAAGCACAGCATCTGGTTAGGAGGGAGGTAGGTGACTACAGAAAACTCTGAGAGAAGAGATCAACTCCCTAGACACTAAAACATTATTTGTTTCTTCTGATTAAAAAAGTATGTAAGCATATGAACATGCCAGAGATTTGAGGTAAGTACATCAAAAGAATGAGAAGAAGAAATCCTTTTGTTTGCTTGTTTTGAGATAGGATCTCATTATGTGCATAGCCCAGGCTAGCCCCAAGCACACACTTCTCCTTTTCAAGTGCTGGGATGACAGGCATGTGTCACTTCACCCATCCTGAGAAATGATTTGATGGACATCAGAAAAGCCTGCGTTCACTTGTGCACATGCCAGTATCTGGTTATTAGCTTGTGCCAAGTTGATATCATTGTGCGACTGAACAGTTTGATCAGTGTGCATGTCTGGCCTCTACGGTCTCCACTCCTATAGTGAAGACACTGATGCACTCTGCTTGACTGACTAAGGCGTAAGCACCCGTTATTTCAGTAATCCCACACTTTACGTGGTGTTCTTAACCTGTGAACACCTTCTGAGGGTCGCTTTTCTCTTTAACAGCTCCGGGGTGTGGATGGGACCGACAAGCTCTCTTTACCTTTTCTCTGAGAAACCAGGATCCAGAAGGGAGTGAGGTGTCTTGTATGAGAGATCACGCTGGAATTCAAATCAAGATGCTGTGCCCTACTCTCCTGCTTCTGATGCCTGATGCACACACCTCTGAGTGTAATTCCCTCCAGGCTGTTCTAACTCCCTTGGGCTGCTGACCAGCGTGTAAATTACTGAACAGCTAGCCTTGTTCAGATGTCATCTGGCATTGTGAGGAAGATGGCGTGTAAGTCAGTAAACTGGCGGCCTTTTTCAGGCACCATATAATATTGTGAGGAAGCTAAAGTAATAAATACAATAATAGTTATTTGGGAATGCAGGAAATTTAAATATAGAGCCCAGAGAAGTTGGGACGAAAGAGTCATCCACACCCAATCTTTGTTCTCTTGTTCTTTCAGTCTCTTCAAACTCAACAGGCTGATAGTAAAAACAAAATTTTTTTTATTTTGGCTTTATGCAGGCTTGTTAGCGTATATTATTGTTGTTGCTGCTGCTGCTGTTATTGTTATATAATGAGTTTCATTATGGCATTTCCATACATGTATGTAATGCATTTTGATCATATCCCCCTGAGAGTCTATGAAGGAATGTATAGGATTTGACAGGTGCAAGTCCAGGGGGGAAGAAATTCTTGATGCAAAAATGGAAGCAGAAAGAGTGAAGTTAGGAAGAAGGAAAATTCAAAGTCGGTCTGGGGAAGTCTTGTGTGAGGGAGGAGTCTAGGGACGCAGGCTCAGGTGGGATGAGTCAGAAGCCACTGCTCTGACTGACTCATTAAGAGAACGATTGTCCTGTTCCAGAATTCCACAAGGCTGACCAGAACGTCTCCTTTTTGCCTTTGTCCTCAGACCATTGAGCTCTCTTCCCTGACCACAAACCTGCTTGTTTCAAGGATGATTGCTTCACTTGCTGTTTTGAGACGGAGTTTTGGAATGGGCCTGACCTTGAGCTCACGGTCCCCTTCCCTCAGACTCCACTGCCTCCCTCTACCATATTTTTTTTTGTTGTTTTCCTCATTTTTCACACAGTTCTGTGCTAACATCTTGGTTTTCCATCCTCTCCATGTATACCAGCAACACTGACCACCTCTTATCTGAGTCCTCCCCTTGTTCTCTCCCCAAGCCCAGAACTCATTCACAGTTCTGTCAGGGCTACTAACCTTTCACCTTCCCTCCCTAACTAGTACCTCACCTGTGTGGATCCTTCTTGAAACTGAAAACAACTATGCTTTCCCTCTGCCCAGTGCCTATGCTATCCTATCAACCCTACTTACAGTCTGTGACAACAGTCGGTTTTATGGGGCTGTTAGCCAAACAACACTGTCAAGGCCTGAGGGTGTAGTTCAGAGATAGTGGCCTTGCTTAGCGTGTGTAAGACACACCACAGACACACATACACACACACAGCATTGACATAAATCCAGAATAGTCCTCCAGTGAGAGAATGGTCTCATACAGGACTTAAAGTCTACCTAACATTTCTTGTTAGGAAATTTTATTCTTGGAAAATTTTATTTTGTTTGACCACAATGAGACCTCTAAAATTAAATTCTAGAGCTGGGAAAAAGTTGCCAAGTAACCTAACTCTGCTTCCTATCAGTTGCAAGAAGGAAAAGTCAAGATGTTTTGGATCTTGTTTTGCCAAATTTTTTCCCACCAGGAAACAAAAAACTAAAATACCACATCCATGCCCTCTCCCCACCCCCCAAAAAAGAAAAGAAAGCATGTGATCAGGGCTGAGCTGAAATCTCTTGACAGAGAAAGGGAAGATTTTTGTTCTTTCTGTGAACTGGACATTTCAAGGAGACCCACGTGTGAGCTGGCTTCCACCAAACAGCTTCTTTTTCTTCCTGGTTGTGGCTTGCTCCAGGTCCAGCAACTGCTCTGGTGAGGAGCTGCTGAAAAGGAGGCTGTGTTCCAAGGCCGAGCGGTATTTTTAGGGCTTGAGGAGGAAGGATTTTTTTTATGTGAAGGGAAGGATGAGGATGTCATCCAAAGCTCTGGTCCTGTGAAGAAGCTGAAATTTGGCACCGTCCAAGAAGCTGACCATGAGGGAAACAAAGCCAGAGGCCTCGCTTCCAAGCGCCAAACGCTGAAGACCCGCTTGTCCTGGTCCAGCTGCAAAACCGAACACAGAAGTTTTCTCAGATTTTCTCATTTTTTTGCCCCTTTTTATTATAAATCACCAGCAACCACACACGTTTGTTTCAATTGATTTGTTGAAAGACCACTGCTTTATAGTGTATATTCTTTCTCCCTTGAGAAAAAAAAAAACAAAGTAAAAATCACTGAAATACCCATGATATAGCATATCTTGTGAGAAAATGTTAGCTAATTCTGAAGAATCCTCAGAGTCAACAACCTGTGAGGATTTGATGGACTGGACTCCAGCAACCTGTGTGCACTTGGGTGAGGCGTGTGCCTCTTAGTCTTGCTACTGCAGCTTGCATCTGAAATGTCCCCCAACCACTATGACCTAGGTCCCAGATTTGTGGTGGAATCGTTAGTTAGATGTCTTCAGGCACTGTGAATGTGTTCTTGGCCCTTGGGGCTAGTAACACTCTGACTTTTCCTACTCTTTCTTTTGTTACCTTTCCACGATGCAAATGGCTTGATGTGATGGCTCTCTATGGAGCCAAACCAATGAGGTCAATCAGTCAAAGACCATCCAAAACTGAGCCAAAGTAAACCTTGCTCTTTACAAGTTGACCTTCTTGGGTGTTTGTTTCAGTAACAGGGCGCCAACTCATGAATATGCTCAACACTCACGCACAGACATAACAAAAATTACATTGCAGGTTGGAAGAAAGAGAAGGTAGGAATAGCAGAGTTCCATCCTCCTGGATGATTCAGACACATTATGGGGTGGCCGACTGTTAGATGGGTACTTCCTACTGGGGTCACACTAAAGGAAGTGATTCTAAGTTGGCATTAAGAAAAGACAATAGGATGGACATGGTGGTACACACCTTGAATCCCAGCATCTAGGAGGCAGATGTCTATGAGTTCAAGGTCAGCCTGCTCTATATAGTGAACTTAACATCATCCAGGGGTACACGGTGAAATGTTGTCTCCAAAAAAAAAAAAAAAAAAAAAGGAAGAGGGTCAATAATTAATGATTTGGGGGAAATACAGGGTTTTCTGGGAACTGTCCTCTTCAATCTTGTGGTCTCTGTTTTACAGCTCAGAAAGTCATCTCTCCAATGACTGCGCTGTCTATCCATCCATCAATCCCTCATACGGCTTCTGATCTCTGGAGACCCCCAACTGACGTGGTGGCAGGCACTGCTGCTAACGCTTCAATTTGCTGCCTGTAACATATTGGAAGGAAATGGACCTCAAGTTTGTTTTCCCTGGCTAACTTCCTCGTTTTTTTTTTTTTTGTTTTTTTTTTTGCTATGAGTCCAAAGATTACTCATTTCCAAAATGTGCAGTTTTATCTCGCCATTCCCATTCCTGCTGAGACCCCAACCACGTAACACCTGTTCAGCAAGGTAACCGAGCTGTCTATAAAAACTTAAGCTGTATTATGCTTCTCCCATCACAATGTAGGTTTCTTGAACATAGGGGTAACATTTGTGCTTATTTCAATATTCCCTACCCCCGTTGCAATCTCTACGCTAATGAGTACGTTGTTCTTTAGTGATGTTTAGCCCCGGGCACACACAACAACTGCCTGCAGATTCTTGAATCCTGTATCCTGGATACCAGCTCCCAAAGTGTACCCACACCAGCAGCTTCAGCCTCGCTTAGGAATTTAGTCACTGTACACATGACCAAGTTCCATTCCTGACATACAGTATCAGAAACCCAGAGTTGTAGTCAAGACAGCTTCTGCTTTCTCCTGATCGTAATAGTTTGGTGGCCGGAAGACCTGGTGGACAGGAAATACTTGACACCCTGTGCTAGCATTGGCTGTTGCGGGACTAGAACACTTTGGCCTTATCTTCTTCAGTGCCCCCCCCAATCACTCTAGTTAGAAATAATCCTTCAAGATGGAAGCTTCAGGCTGTCCTGGAAACTTGGAACAGAGTCGTGAAGAACTCGAGGTGCTTTGGGTAGATGTTAGATTTCCTTGGGCACATTTGAGAGCCGGAGAAGTCTTCATCTGGCCCTCATATCTCCCAGAAGGTAAGAGAAAGAGACATTGACATAAGCTAGAATACTCAACAGTTCTCCTGCAATGTCCCACATGGTACCCTTAGTAGCGATTCTCAACCTTCCACAGGCTGGGACTCTCTAATACAGTTGCTTGTGTTGTACTGACCCTCAACCATAAAGTTCTTTAGTTGTGTAAGATCCAAAAGTTAACCTGTAAGCCCCATCTGCCCAAGGACCAGGTAACTTCCTTGAACGCTGGGAGTTGTAGTTTTTGGAAAATAACAGCCAAGCCACATGGGAAAATACAATGGCTTATGAATTTGTACATAAAAGTCCCTACAACACCTGTCTCATTGTCACTAAGCTGGGAATTTCAGGAAGTGGTCCTGACCAAAGCCCATCCTGGTCAGTATTTAATCAAAACTTGTTTCAATATAACTCAAAATTGTGCAAATTGTTCTTCTTTCATGAATCTCAGTATTGACAGTTGCTACCTCATAATGGCACTTTTGCTACTGTTATTAATATCTTATATGCAGGATATCTGTCATGGGACCTCCAAAGGGACTGTGACCCACAGATTGAGAACCACTGTCTTAAAGTTTTCGTTACATGAGCAAATCAGTTTCCTGCAATGTTGAAAAATGGCTTTCAATAGTTTCAATAACTGTTAACTTATAACCGTGAAGTTACAAATGTCTTTATGAACATGCTATATATTATGTATGTTACATTCTAAAACGCTGTTATTGTTGGTGGCAAGTTGTGTTTATCTAAAGTAGCAAGGCCTTGTTTGTCCTAAGAACAATTTTAGAAGCAACCTTGTGGTAATTGACCCAGCAGAACTCCTCGGTAGAGCTCCAATTAACCCAAGTGGTATTAAAGGACTTTTCAAATTAGGAGTGCAACTCGAGGAATTTCTTCCCTGCATCAGTATATTTTACAAATAAAATTATAAGCTCAGAAAATAACTTTAAAACATGACGTAGGATTTGATTTATCCTGACAGAATTGCCGTTTGTTCTGTTAAAGTAATTTTAAATTCTGCTCTTCTTGCTAGAGGCATCAGTAAATTTAACAAAAGGAGTTTTATATATGGAAATAAATACTCCTGATATATTCATAGACTCGCTGAACATTTTTCAAAACTGTGTATCAAACTCTTCCTCTGCTGAAATGAGATGGACTTTTCTATGTATCTTGTCTGTTGTGTCTTCCATGAGGAGCATCTTCTGGTGGGGGTGACCTGGACAATCATGAGACCTGGTAAGACAGCTATGGTAAGATCATGTGACTAAACAAGCTTCTAGCATCCTAAGGCCAAGAGGGGAATACTCGGTCCTGGATTTTGTGTATAGATGGCTTCTCCAAAGGAAACAGTCTCCATTTCCTCCCCTCCCTTCTCTTTCCCATCTCCCTCTCCCTCCCTCATCCCTCTCTTTCTTATCCAACACCATCTCTTTGCAACATTCATGAATGACTTGCTTCTCTAAGCCCCACAGGGATTCATTACTTGGTGGACTCAGGCATTAGATTTCATCAGAGTTTAAAATCTCAGGACAGCAGTCTTTGTTTTAAGATTGGTTTACTTTATATGTGTAACTGTTTTACCTGTCTGTGTGTATGTGCACCCCACGCATGTCTGGTATCCATGGAGGTCAGAAGAGGGCATTGGATGAATGGAACAGAAGTTGTGAATAGTCGTGAGCCACCATGTGGGTGCTGGGAACTGAACCCAGGTCCACAGCAAGAACAGTCAGCGTTCTTAATCCCTGAGCCATCTTTCCAGCCCCAGGATGTAGAATTCTGCTCACATTTTAACTCTTGCTTTGGTATTGCTTTACACACACACACACACGCACACACACACACACACACAACACTGCAAATGCAAATATGTGAACAAAAACTAGGTCTGGAGCACAGTCAGAAGATCTCTCTTTTCCTCAACAACTGCTTCTTGTTGGTGAACTGGGCTTAGGGTGGCAAAGTAACAGGTCTGGCCTGAATGAAAAGCCCTTCTAGCCAAGAAAGATCTGGCATAGCCGGGCATCGATCCCTTCTTTTGTGACAGGCTCTCCTGGACTTCCTGGATGACATGTTTCTCCAGACCCTCGAGACTCTTCTTCCATATCCCTTTCCTCAGGCTGACTGAGTGATGGTGATGCTAGTTCACGTTTTTACATTCAATAATGCACTTCTGTATACATCAGTGGTCTTTTAAACGTCACGCAGATGAAGTGACACATGAATGCTCGCCCTGCTCCCCTCTCGCTTCCATCTCGCTGTAAGCAGTGTAGCACACGGCCCTCTAGGCTAATTCGTGCACACTTTTGACAGGCACATACCAAGTTTTTCAGGTTAAAAACAAATAATACAGGCTGGACATGGTAGTACATGTCTGTCATCCTAATAGTTGGGAGGCAGAGGCAGAAAGATCAAGAGTTCGAGGTCACCCTCAGTTAAATAGCAAGTTCAAGGCCAGTCTAAGCTACAGGAGACCCTGTCTCAAAAACAAGTAAAGGGAAAAGCAAGAAATATAAGGAAAGAAGAAATAAAGAAAAAAGGAAGAGGGAAGAAGGAAGGAAGGAAGGAAGGAAGGAAGGAAGGAAGGAAGGAAGGAAGGAAGGAAGGAAGGAAGAGGAAGGAAGGAAGGAAGGAAGGAAGGAAGGAAGGAAGGAAGGAAGGAAGGAAGGCATTGTACTCTACATTAAAAAAGATCTTTTAATGTGGGCAAATATATTAACATAGCTACTGTGTAGTGTGAATATATTCTCCTTTGTTTCTGATCATATGGCCATCAGAATAGTCAGGCCCGCTACATAAGATGACATGTTGTTTTCCTGGGCTTTCTACCTTTCTCTCTCTCCATTAGAAACTACACCACTGAGAACTCGCTCATCCTTTCTGAAGGAGGTCTTTATAATCTTGCTTTCTACAATTAATTCTGCTTTGATTTGTTGTCTGTTTGTTTGCTTGTTTGTTTTTTGAGGCAGCATTTCTCTGTGTAGCTTTGGAGACTGTCCTGGAACTCACTCTATAGACCAGACTGACCTCGAACTCACAGAGATCTGCCTGCTTCTGTCTGCTAAGTGTTGTGATTAAATGCATGCGCCACCACCACCTGGCTGATACTTTTTATTGCAGCTGAAATTTATTTTTGTGTAATGTAAAAATTTAGAGTTTACTTTAAAAATTATTGTATGTATTTATTTAGCAGTAGAGCGGGGAGCATGTGCATCACATACGAGCACGGCAGCTAGGGAACAACTTACAGGAAACAGTTGCCCTGCTCTACAGTGTGTGACTTGGGGATTGAATTTGGGTCATTAGGCTTGGCATCAAGTGCCTTTACCTGCTGAGCCATCTCTCCAGTCCTTAAACTTAACTTTTAAAGGATAACTATATATTAGTTTCCAATTATTTAATGACTCTAATTGTTCCTTGGTATCTAAGGGGGACTGGATCTAGAACCCCCACTGGTTACAACCAATGGTCATGGCCCCTCTCTCCGATGACATGTTGTATTCCTGGTTCCTTCTCACATTTTCTCATGTATTTTAAATCATCTTCAACCTGTTTGTAATACTTAATGCATTATAAAGGTCTTAAAAATACTTGCTTAACTCTATTTGGGAAATAAGAAGGGGGAAGTGTCTGCACATCACCAGTACAGACACAGTGCAAATATTTTCCCCCTCTGATTGACTGAATCTGCCTCTAAGGAACTTTCTAGATAGGGTGAGTTGATTGCAGCTCACCTGTTCATGGTTGAAAGTACTAAATTTATCATGAACTAAGTTGATCAAAGCTGTCTACTCTGGCTTCAACTTCTCCCATCCATTTGGGTTCTCTGCCCGCAGCTCTGGGTTGGCACCAGTCCCACACTCCAGCCAGGATAATTTCATAAACGGTTGCAACTGGTCTTCAGACACGCTCACCTGTTGGCTTGCTTAAGTATCTTTATTCTTCTTATGTGCTTTCTCTTCTAGCTGATTTTCAGTATGTCCTTCCCCTCCCAACTTCAACTTCAAAATTATGTGGGCAACTTGAACAAACTTAGAACTAACTTTGGATGGAGATGCTCAGGTCTGTGAGTTTGCATAAATTCACGTGAACAGAGCCACAGTCAAGACACAGAACAACTTCATCCATCAAAATAATAATAATACTCTCCCTGTCCACCACGTCTTCACCATCATACTTTCCTCCAGCTGTGAAACTTGACCCTGATGATCCCTATGTGTTTCCTGCCATGGCATTCTGGTCTTCTTAAGAACAGTATATAAACGGAGCCATATAGTTACATAACCCCTGAGGCGGCTCTGCAGCCCTGAGATTCTCCAAGTTCCTCACCATGCCATCCATCTGATCGTTCTTCATTGCTGAGAGGCACTAATGCATAGCTGGACCACGGTTTACCCATCTTCCCCTACCAAACAGGATTCACAGTGTTTGTCGTTTGGGACTGTTAGGATTGGCACTGTCTTAGGCACACATGTATAGGATTTTGTGCACATATATATTTTTTTTTCTGGAATTAAAATCAAGGGCTGACAAGCAAGTGTAGGTTTAACTTTGCAAGAAACTCCCTATGCTGTACGAGCTTTACCTTCTCCATATTATTTTTGGTAGTTGGAATTGTAATTTTGTTTGTTTGAAACAAGGTTTCTCTTTGTATCTCTGTGTAGCTGTGGTGGTTTGAATAAGAATGGCTCCCAGAGGCTCATAGATCTGAATGTTTGGTCACCAGGGAGTGGCACTATTAGGAGGTGTGACTTGTTGGAGGTGTGTCACTGGGGATGGACTTTGGGGTTTCAAATGCTCAAGCCAGGCCCAGTGTCTCTCTCTCTTTCTACTTCCAGTTGCCTACAGATCTGGATGCAGAGTTCTCAGTTCCTCTAGCACCATGTCTGCCTGCATGCTGCCATGCTTCTTGCCACCCTGATAATGAACTAAACCTCTGAAGCTGTAAACAAGCTCCAACGAAACGCTTTCATTTGTAAGAGCTGCTGTAGTCATGGTGTCTCTTCACAGGACTAGAACACCGACTAAAGCAATAGTCAAAACTGGCTTAGAACTCAGAGATTCAGCTTCCTCTGTCCCCTGAGTGCTGGGATTAAAGGTGTGTGCTATCTAGCCTTGCTGGTATTATATGCAGTATTTTTTAAGAGTTATTTGTTTAATATACATTGTGGTTTTTGCCTGCATGGATGTCTGTATGAGGGTGTCAGATCCCCTGGAACTGGAGTTACAGACAGTTGTGAACTGCCGTGTGAGTGCTGAGAATTGAACCTGAGTCATTTGGAAGAGGAGGCAGTTCTCTTAACTGCTTGTGCCATCTCTCTAGCATCTTGTGTGAAGTTTTTAATAGAAGTCATTCTGGCAAGTGTGAAATGGTATCTCATTAGGATTTCATGGCGTCTCTTTGATGACCAATAGGGTTGAACATCTTTTCATCTGTTTCTTAGCCTTTCTTATATTTTCACTCTTGAAGCATCTATTCAAGCCATTTGCCTTTTTTATTGATTTTTATTGACCTCTACGTTTTTCTCTGCTCCCCTCCCTGCCTCTCCCCTCCCATTCAACCCTCTCCCAAGGTCCCCATGCTCCCAATTTACTCAGGAGATCTTGTCTTTTTCTACTTTCTTCTTCCCACGTAGATTAGATTCATGTATATGTCTCTCTTAGAGTCCTCCTTGTTGTCCAGGTTTTCTGGGATTATGAATTCTAGGCTGGTTTTCTTTGCTTTATGTTTAAAAACCACTTATGAGTGAGTACATATGATAATTGTCTTTCTGGATCTGGGTTACCTCACTCAAAATGATGTTTTCTAGCTCCATCCATTTGCCTGAAAATTTCAAGATGTTATTTTTTCTGCTGTGTAGTACTCCATTGTGTAAACATACCACATTTTCCTTATCCATTCTTTGGTTGAGGGGCATTTAGGTGTTTCCAGGTTCTGGCTATGACAAACAATGCTGCTATGAACATAATTGAGCACATGTCCTTGTGGCATGGTTGAACATCCTTTGGATATATACCCAAAAGTGGTATTGCTGGGTCTTGAGGAAGGTTGTTTCCTAATTTTCTGAGAAATCGCCACACTGACATCCAAAGGGGTTGTACCAGCTTGCATTCCCACCAGCAATGCAGGAATGTTCCCTTTACCCCACAACCTCTCCAGCATAAGCTGTTATCAGTGTTTTTGATCTTGACTATTCTTACAGGTGTAAGACAGAATCTCAAGTTGTTTTGATTTGCATTTCTCTGATGACTAAGGATGTTGAGCATTTGCTTAAGTGTCTTTCAGCCATTTTTGATTTCTCTGTTGAGAGTTCTCTGTTTAGGTCTGTACTCCATTTTTTTATTGAATTATTTGTTCTTTTGAGTTCTTTGTATATTTTGGAGACTAGTCATTTGTCTGATGTTGGATTAGTGAATATCTTTTCCCATTCTATAGGCTATCATTTTGTCTTGTTGTCCGTGTCCTTTGATTTACAGAAGCTTTTCAGTTTCAGGAGGTCCCATTTATTCATTGTTTCTCTCAGTGTCTGTGCTACTGGGGTTATATTTAGGAACTGGTCTCCTGTGCCAATGAGTTCAAGTGTACTTCCCACTTTCTTTTCTGTGAGGTTCAGTGTGGCTGACTTTATGTTGAGGTCTTTGACCCATTTGGACTTGAGTTTTGTGCATGGTAATAGATGTAGATCTATTTTCGTTCTTCTACATGTTGATATTCAATTATGCCAGCACCATTTGTTAAATATGTTTTCTTTTTTTCCATTTGATATTTTTAGTTTTTTGTCAAAAATCCAGTGTTCAAAAGTGTGTGGATTAATATCCGCATCTTCTATTCAGTACCATTGGTCCTCCTGTCTGTTTTTATGCCAGTAACAGACTGTTTTCAGTACTGTAACTCAATAGTAGAGTTTGAAGTCAGGGATTGTGATGCCTACAGAAATTCTTTTATTGTACATGATTGTTTTTGCTATCCTGAGTTTTTTGCTTTTTCACATGAATACCATTTTTTCGAGGTCTGTGAAGAATTTTGCTGGGATTTTTGATGGGCATTGAATCTTTAAATTGCTTTGGTAAGATTGCTATTTTAACTATGTTAATTCTACCTACCCAAGAGCATGGGAGATCTTTCAACTTTCTGGTATCTTCTTCAATTTCTTTCTTCATAGATTTAAAGTTCTTGTCATACAAGTATTCAATTTGTTTGGTTAGAGATACTCCAAGATATTTTATGTTAGTTTGGCTATTGTAAAGGGTGATGCTTCCATGATTTCTTTCCCAGACTTTTTATCATCTCTATACAGGAGAGCTACTGGTTTTTTTAGTCAATCTTGTATCCTGCTACATTACTGAAAGTTTTTATGAGTTGTAGAAGTTATTTGGTAGAATTTTTGGGGTCACTTATGTAAACTATCACATTATCAGCAAATAGTGAGTTTGACTTCTTCTTTTCCAGTTTGTATCCCTTTGATCTTCTTTCGGTGTCTTACTGCTCTAGCTAGGACCTCAAGAAGTATATTGAATAAATATGGAGGGAGTAGACAACCTTGTCTTGCTCCTGATTTCAGTGACTCGCTGGGTGTTTCTCTCCATTTAGTTTGATGTTAGCTTGCTATATATTGTCTTTATTATGTTTAGGTATGTTCCTTGTATTCCTGCTTTCTCCAAGACCTTTATCATGAAGGAATATTGTATGTTGTCGAAAGCTTTTTCAGCACTTAATGAGATGATCACATGGTTTTTATTTTTCAGTTTGTTTATATAGTAGATTACATTGACAGATTTTTATATGTTGAACCATCACTGTATATCTGGGATGAAGCCAACTTGATCATGGTGGATGATGGTTCTGATGTGTTCTTGGATTTGATTTGCCAGTATTTTATTTAGTATTTTTGCATCAATGTTCATGAGTGAGTTTGATCTGTAATTATCTTTCTTAGTAATGTCTTTATGTGGTTTCGGTATCAGGGTAATTGTAGTCTGGTAAAGAGAGTTTGGCAATGTTCCTTCTGTTTCTATTGTGTGGAATAATTTGAGGAGTATTGGTATTAGTTCTTCTTTGAAAGTCTTGTAGAATTCTGAGCTGAAACCATCTGATCCTGGACTTTATTTGGTTGGGAGATTTTTGATGACTGTATCTATTTCTTCAGCAGTTATAGGTCCATTTAATTTGCTTATCTGGTCTTGATTTAATTTTGGTAAGTGATTTTTTTTCAGAAGGTTGTCTATTTCCCTTAGGTTTTCCAATTTTGTGGAGTACAGGTTTTCGAAATATGACTTGATGATTCTCTAGATGTCCTCTGTGTCTGTTGTTGTGTCCCCCTTTTCATTTCTGATTTTGTTAATTTGGATATTCTTTTGGTTAGTTTGGATAAAGTTTTGTCTATTTTGTTGATTTTCTCAAAGAACCAACTCTGTCTCATTGATTTTTTGTATTGTTTTGTTTCTATTTTGTTGATTTCAGCTCTCAGTTTATTTCCTGCCATCTAGTTATCTTAGGTGAGTTTACTTGTTCTTGTTCTAAAGTTTTTAAATGTTCTGCTAATTCACTAGTGCAGTATTTTTCCAGCTTCTTTATGTAAGCATTTAGTGCTATGAACTTTCCTTTTAACACTGCTTTCATTGTGTGCCATAAATTTGGGTATGTTGTGTGGTCATTTTCATTGAATTTTAGGAAGTCTTTATTTTCTCCCTTTAGTTCTTCACTGACCCATTGATGATTCAGGTGAGCATTGTTTGATTTCCATGTGTTTATGGGCTTTCTGGAATTAGTATTGCTGTTGAATTGTAGTTTTAAGCCATGGTGATCTGATAAAATACAAAGGGTTATTCCAGTTTTTTCGTATCTGTTGAGGTTTATTTTGTTACCAAGTATGTGGTCAATTTTTGAGAAGGTTCCATGAGGCACTGAGAAGAAGGTATATTCTTTTCTGTTTGGATAGAATATTCTATATATGTCTGTTAAGTCCATTTGAGTCACAACATCTTATTGTTAGTTAGCTCCCTTATTTCTCTGTTAATTTTTTGTCTGACTGACCTGTCTAGTGGTAAGAATGGAGTGTTGAAGTCTCCCACCATTAGTGTGTGAGGTTTAATGTATGATTTAAGCTTTAGAAGTGTTTCTTTTACATATGAGGGTGCCTTTGTATTTGGGCATAGATGTTCAGTATTGAGATTTCCTCTTGATAGATTTTTTTTCCTGTTACTAATATGAAATGTCCTTCTTTGCCTCTTTTGATTGATTTTAGTTTGAAGTCTATTTTGTTAGATATTAGGATAGCTACACCAGCTTGGTTCTTAGGTCCATTTGATTAGAAATTTTTTACCCAACCCTTTACTGTGAGGTGATGTCTGACTTTGAGGTTGAGGTATGTTTTTTGTATGCAGCAAAAGGATGGATTCTGGTTTTGTATACAATCTGTTAGTCTCTGTCTTTTTATAGGTGAGTTGAGTCCATTTCTATTAAGGGATATAAATGATCAGTGATTGCTGTCTCCTGTTAATTTAGTTTTTGTTGTTGGTGATGTTAATTTGTGTGTTCTTCCCTTCTTTACCTTCTTTGGGATTTGCTGCTGTGAGATCATCAATTGTCTGTGTATTTGTTGATGTAGTCAACTTCCTTAGGTTGGAGTTTCCTTCTAGTACTTTGTGTAGGGCTGGGTTTATGACTAGGTATTGGTTAAATCTGGTTTTGACATGGAATATCTTGCTTTGTCCTTCTATGGTGATTGAAAATTTTGCTGGGTATAGTAGTCTGGGCTGGCATCCATAGTCTCTAAATGTCTACATAATGCTTGATCACGACCTTCTGACTTTCATTGTCTCCAATGAGAAGTCAGGTGTAATTCTGATAGGTCTGCCTTTATATGCTACTTGGTCTTTTTTCCTCTGCAGCTCTTAATATTCTTTCTTTATTCTGTATGCTTAGTGTTTTGATTATTTATGTGGCAAGGGTACTTTTTTTTTGATCCAGTCTCTTTGGCGTTCTGTATGCTTCTTGTATCTGCATAGGTATATCTTTCTTTAGATTGGGAAAGTTTTCTTCAATGACTTTGTTAAATATATTTTCTGTGCTTTTGAGTTGAACTTCTCCTTCTATATCTATTATTCTTAGGTTTGGTCTTTTCATGGTGACTCATATTTCCTGGATATTTTCTGTTAAGCTTTTGTTAGATTTAATGTTTTCTTTGACTGATGAGTCTATTTCTTCTATTGTATCTTCAGCGCTTGAGATTCTGTCTTCCATCTCTTGTATTCTGCTGTTTATGCTTGCATTTGTGGTTCCTGATCATTTTCTCATTATTTCTGTGTCTATAATTCCCTTGACTTGTGTTTTCTTTATTGTCTCTATTTCAGTTTTCATGTCTTGAATAGTTTCTTTCATATGCTTGATTATTTTTTCTTGGCTTTCTTTAAGTGATTTGCTGGTATCTTCTAATTTTTTTGCTTGTCTTTTCCTCCATTTCTTTGAGGGAATTTCTCATTTCTTCTTTAAGAGTCTCAAACATTCTTCTGAAGTTATTTTTAGGTCATTTTCTTCTGCTTCATCTATATTTGATTGTTCAAGTCTTGCTGTTGTAGGATCTCTAGATTTTACTGGTGTCATATTGCTCTTTGTGGTGTTGCGTGTGTTCTTACCTTGTCTACTCATCCTTTCCTCTAATTGGTGTGGTTGAGGTTGTCTGTGACTCTGGTGATTAATCTTCTTGGTGCCAGTGGATCCAAGATTCAGGTGGTTGTTCCTTGTGCTACAGTCAGTGCCATGGTTCTAGTTACTCCCTTGGTTACTCCATGTTCCTGGAGATAACCCAGAGCTCCCGGGGTTTGCTCTGCTCCCACGGAGTTTGCTATCTCAAGCCTGCTCTGATCTAGGTTGCCAGCTCAGACCTGTTTCTGTAAATGTCCCTGGTCTGGATCTGCTCCTGTGGAGGTCCCTTACTTGGGATTGGTCCTGCAAAGGTCTCTGGATCTGATCTTCTCCCTTGGAGTTCCCAGACTCGGGTGCACCTGGACCTACAGAGGACCTGGCTCAGGCCTACTCCCTCAGAAGTCACAGACTCATGCCTGGACCCACAGAGGTTTTGAGTTCCTGCCTACTCCCTTGGAGGTCCCAGACTTACACCTGGACCACAGAGGTCCTGGCTCAGGCCTACTCCCTCAGAGGTTCCAGACTCAAGACCAGACCCACAGGGGTCCTGGCTCAGGTCTACCTCCTCAAAAGTCCCAGATTCATGCCCAGACCCACAGCAGTCTCTGACTCTGTCCCACCTACTCAGCAGTTGCTCCCCTGTACCTGCTCCTGTGGAGTTCGCTATCCTCAGGCCTGCTCTGCCCCAGGTCACTGGCTCAGTACTACTTCTGTAGAGTTCACTGTCTCAGGCCTGCTCTGGCCTAGGTGTCTGGCTCAGTCCCATTTGCCTATTTTTAAAACATTACCATTCTTACTAGTGAGCTTTAAAATTCTTCATATATTTGGACCTAGGGAGTTAAGTCCAATGTTCCAATATGTGTCTCTGTCTCTATCTCCATCCATCGCCATATGAAGGTTCTGTGGTGACATGCAAAATATTCATCAGTATGGTTATGGGCCAAGGCCAGTTCAGGCACCCTTTCCTCTACTGCCCAGAGTACAATCTGGGAACTTCTCTTTGGGCCTGGGAACCCCTCCAGAATCAAGTCTCTTGCAAACCCTAAAATGGCTCCTTTAGTTGAGATATAAACTTCCCTGCTCCCATAACCATCCTTCCTCCCTTCCCCTCCCATTCCCCCAAGCCATCCCCAATCCTCCCCCTCTCCCCTCTCCCTAATCATCTTCCCTTACTTCCACCCCCCACCCCCCATGCACCCAAGTTTGCCTGGCAATCTTGCCTACTTCTGATATCCAGGAGGATAACTATATGATTTTCTTCAGATTCACCTTCATATTTAGCTTCTCTAGGATCACAAATTATAGACTCAAAGATCTTTAACTATGGTTAGAATCCACTTATGAGTGAGTACATACCATATTCCTCTTTTTGGGTCTGGGTTACCTCACTCAGTAAAGCATTTTCTATTTCCATCCATTTGCATGCAAAATTCAAGATGTCATTGTTTTTTACCGCTAGGTCCAAATGAGAAGCAGAGGGAGGGAGATCGTGAGCAAGGAAAGCAAAATCAGAGGGGGCCTTCATCCGACGATGGATGGAAATAGAGACAGAGACCCACATTGGACCACTGGAAGTCAGGACTGCGAAGGGTGCGTTCACCCACTGATACAAGGGGGACTGATCGAATGAGAGCTCACCAAGGCCAGCTGGACTGGGACTGAACGAGCATGTGATCAAACCGGATTCTCTGAATGTGGCTGACATGGGCACTGACTGAGCCCCCAAGGTCCAAATGAAGACTGAGAAGCCATTGACAATGGCACTGGGTCTTGTTTCGTCTGCATGGACTGGCTTTTTGGGATCCTGGCCTGTTTGAATGCTCACCTTCCTGGACCTGGAGGGAGGGGGGAGGAACTTGGATTTCCCACAGGACAGGAAACCCTGACTGCTCTTGGGAATGGTGAGGGAGGAGGAGAGGGAGTGGAGGGAGCGGGAGGGTATTGGGAGGAGGGGAGGAAGTGGAAAGAGTGTTTTCGGATACTTGAATAAACAAGTCTAACGGAAAAAAAATTCTTCATATATTTTTGGATGCAGATTCTTTGTTTGGCTAGGCCCTCCTCATGAGAGTATGTCCCATGTGGTCACATAGGACCCTATGCTACTAAGCCCCCTTGCTCTTTAATGTTTGGCTGCTACGTTTTTGAAATATTCTCTCTCTCTCTCTTTCTCTCTCTTTCTGTGTGTGTGTGTGTGTGTGTGTACACTGTGCATGTGCATGTATGTGTGTTCACATGTGTGTACACACAGATGCATATGGATGTGTGTACCTATGTGTGTGTAGAGACATGAAGTTGAAGTTAGGAATCTTCCTCAGACAAAGGTTCGTCCCCTTTGTCTTTTTGAGTCAGAATCTCTCACTAAAATTCAGAACAGATTTCCACGCCCACCTGGCACTTATGTGGGTTCTGGAGACACAAATGACAATCTCTCGAATACACAGCAAGTATTTCAACCTCTGGTCCCTCTCCCTACATTTTGTCATTCTTGATGATATCATAATGAAGGTCCCATGTATCCATTTCCTACTTGGCCCCAGAACCCGGTAGCAGCTCCGTTTGTTAGAGAGGATACATAATTGCTTTCGGCCTAGCCATTGCTTGTCTTTTTATTCTCTTAACATAGTTTTCCCCAGAGCACAGTTTTAAGCTTTGATGAAGCCTAATTTATCAATTCTCTCTTTGATAGCTGGTGCTTTGGGGGTCATTTCCAGGAACTCTTTGACCACGGAAGGTTTCTTGTCTGTTATCTTCCAAGTGTGTTACAGTTATACTTTTCATCTTACACAGTTTGGGAGACTTGATTTTTACACCCAGCTCTCAATTGGTAATATTGTAGATTAATTTAGGATAAAAACCACTTTACATCCCGTACCTTTCCATCAGAGAACACGATGACACTGTTTTCATTCAGGTTCATCTTTCATCTCCTATAAAGTCTCATGTTTTTACCCTTATGTGTCCCACACAGTGTTACTAGTTTACTGGTGGGAACTGTATGTTTTTATTGCTATTGCAAGAAATCTGTTCTCCTTTGCACCTCCTGATTTATTGGACCCCAAGAACTAAAGTGGCAAAGCATTGACAATGAAGAATGGAAGTAAAAAAGAAAGTTACTGCAACTCTCTTGATCTTACATGACAAGAGCTACTAATCGTTTGCTTCAGGCAGGCTCCAAGAGAGACAGCCAGCCCTTCCTCTTCGTGTCCTGGTTCCCTTGTGAGCACTAGGGATGGGGGTGGGGTGAGGTTGGCATGCAAGTCCTGCTGGAATGATGCCTCTGGCCAGCCTTGTGGGGAGGGAACTGGCTCCCTAGAGCAAGGCCTCTAAATTGCTGCAAGGTACTAAGGGTTCTTGTTCTTAGTTTGTGTTTTAAGAGCTAACTGCACCAGATAACACACTAGCTATTGAGACTTTTTTTTTTCTTATGTAATGAGGGCTCTGGGGTGGGTCCTTGCTGACATTAGCTCAGCCATTGGTAATGCCCTTGGAAAGCCAAGCTCTTCTGTTCTTTCAGATTTTTTTTTTTAATTTTTTCTGGTTTGGAATGACTTCAGTCACAGAAAAGTTGTTAAGAAGATGCAAAAGTTTTGAGTACATTTTATCTGGCTTCCTGTCACTTAACACATCCATCAAAAGGAAGAATTTTGAATTGATACTGTTAATTAAGCAGTTTTCATTGGCCCTTTGTCAGTTTGTCCACATGTGTATTTGTGCAGTTCAGAATCCAGCCCATGCCTCATTGCCTCTGGTCCTCAGATCTCCTTCGGTCTCTCTCAGCTGTCAGTGGCTCGGGTATTTACTTGTTTATCAGGGTTTTGACATTTCTGGAAGAATGTTGGTTGGCTATTTTACAGAATAGTCCTCAGTTTGATTTGCCTAATGATTTCTCCTAACTCTACTGACATGATTTGGGGAGGACTACCACTCTTCCTCACTACAGCACGTAAAGGGACACGTGATTTCAACACAAGGAACCGCAGTGATGCTAATTCCTCAGTAGTTAACTTCTGCAGTGTTTAATCTTCAGTGTCGACTGATTGAATTTGGGGTCACCTGGGAGACACACCTTTGGACATGTCTGTGGGATTGCTTTCAGAGGGGTCTAGCTGAGGAGGAAGAGTCAGTCAAGCCTGGTGAACTGTGTATGATTTAGGCATTTTCAAAGCTGTGGAGAAAAGACCCACTATGAATGCAGGTGGCAAAGCTGTGGAGAAAAGACCCACTATGAATGCAGGTGGTACCACTCTGGGGGTTAGGGGCCGGGACTGAGTCAAAGATGTATGGTCCTTGTTTCCCACTTCCTGAACTGTTCACACATTCATAGCCTCCAGCAACTCCCAGGCCTTGCCTGCCCTCTTATACTGGGAGCCTAAGCAAATCCCTCCTCCTTTAGCTTGCTTCTTGTTAGATATTTGACTGTGTTAAAGAGAAATTACCCGATCCAGCTGGTGATGTTCAATTTGATGACTGAGATACTCTCAGCCAAGCTCTTAGTCCTTTACTTACGGAGGATGTAAAATATACATGAAAAATAGAGCTGGCCTGGCTGTATGTCTATCTGGTTTCCACAGCTCTTGGTGTTACATCATTTACCTACACATCTATTCTTCCCATCAGCTTCCACTGGGCAGCACAGAAGCAAGTTCGAGACACTGTATCTAACCCATAAATATTTCAGTGTGAGTCACTGGTAGCTAAGGACTTCTAGAAAAATAGTCATTGACAGTGCCATTAAAACTGTAATCATGGTTTGTTTCAAGGCTGTTTCTGTTTTCCCTCTCCACCCTCTTGGCATGGAGTTCTTCCTCCTTACTGTTTAACAGCTGCCAGAGGGAATCTCTGTATTCAGGCAACACATTCAAGTTCAAGGTAAGAAAGACAGCGAGGTAGAGTAACAAGAGCTCAGAAGTGTCTCTTGTCCCTTCTCCTGTTGCCATATGTCCATTGGCCAGGGCAGGTCACATGGCTACCACATGTAATCAGGGAAGCTAGGAAATTGAGTACTTGGCTTTTCAGCCTCCGTAACTGAGGACAGCATGGGATGATGAGGCTTGGAATGGATGCTAAGTGAACCAACACAAAGTTATCATTCACACTAATTTGAGGGAATGGAAATAACTTGGCGGACAGTTCCCACCGTTCTGTGAAACTAGTCACTAGGACTGGACAGGCATTGAGCAGAATTGGCAGCTGGAGCCATGGCAGCAGTCAAGTTACTCCCACCTTTGGCTTAGCAAGGCCTTAAGGCTGTGGTGTAGCTGAGCCTGTTACTGAAAGCTGAAGCCCCAACTGTGGAGCTGTAGAGAGCAGGGCTGAAGTCTGGCAGCCAGGTTAATTTGTCTTCAACGACTCCAAGGCATAGTTGTTAGAGAAAGTCATTTTGTAGGGCATGAAATCAGAGCAATGCTAGATCGCCCACTCCCTGAGTTATTAGTAGGTGTTAGAAGCCCTAACAATGCAGGAACTATGGAAGAAGTGCTCAAATAAGGTGAATATTGCAAGAACTTTGTAAAATTTTGAAAATACTTAGAAAGAAGTCACCAACTTTTATTGTTCTATAATTTAACATAGTCTAAGAATAAAATAAAATCTGCCCATTAGACTTTAACAGACCATTAATTCTAAGGTACATCTTGGCTTCCAAAACCTTAAAAATGCCAAGGAATATGTCTTAATGTTGATGGAATGGATTTTTCTAATTACACTACATAAGAATCTTTTGGATTCTCTGACATAATCTTTTTTTAAAGTTGCCTTATTGACCTCTAATCTAATCTATATCATTGCACTGTATTGTATGCCTGTATAGTACCACCATCCAGTACTCTCTAGGAAAGACCGCACTCTCAAACTTTTTCACCATAAAAAAATTGCTTTGTTCAGACTTTTATGCGATGGTGTCATTCACTTTGTCCTTCTTTAAGCCAACATAATGTCTTCAAATGTACCCACTTTATGGTACCTCGGACCTTAAAACCTTCTAGAAAAGTCCCTAGTAGCAGTTTGTCATAAGAATGTTTGTCCATTCGTTCAACTGCCAACGGGCATTTGAGTCATTTCAGTTTTTTGCTGTCATACTAAAGACTCTAGGAACATATGTGTAAGACTCACATGTAATCCAGAGATTCTGAATTGTAAAACAATCTTACATTTGCTTTATATTAAACTACCAGGTAGCTTTTCAAACTGGTTTTACAATTTTGCACTCCTATCTGCAAGGTGTGAGACTCCCCTTTCTCTGTGTCCTTCCTTCATAACACTGAGTACTGTCCACTTGTTAATTTCAGCTTTAACTTTATCTGCTAGACTTAAAGAAATATCTTGCTATAATTTTAACTTGCTTTGGCTCGATGACATGATGTTGAGTATCTTTCAGTGTGCTGTTGGCTATTTGTATAGCTTCTCTTGAGAAGGTCTCACTAAAGTTTTTTCTCTGCTTTTAAAAATTAGGCTGCTTAGGGCTTAGAGCATGGCTTAGTGATAGCACATGCATTTACAAAGCCCTGGCTTCAATCTATTGGATGAAAAAGAAGGAGAGGAGAGCAGGAGAATGAGTAGGAGGAGGAGGAAGAGAAAGAGGAAGAGGAGGAAGAGAAGCAGCAGCAGTAGCAAGCAAGCAAGCTGTGTTCTTTCCCTCTTATTGAACTGCAGGCACTCCGCATATGCTCAGTGCTGTTCTTTTTGTCAACTGTGTGTTTTGCAAGAAACAAGTATCTATATAAAGAAATATCATCAGATCCCAGGTCCAGTGGTCTCGGTATTTCCCCCAGTTCTCCTTCTGTGGGGCTTTGTGCTCTTTGATGTTTTTTTTTTTTTCTAGAATGCTAGATCTCAGAAGGGATTAAGTAAGTTGCTTAGTGCCACTTAACTGGTAAGGGCAGGACCGGGACACCACAGCAAACTGAGAAGTGCGTCTGGGTACGGAGTGCAGAGACGGAGGTCAAGATAGAAAGAACTCAAAGCCATGGCAGGAGCAGGAAGCCAGAGGGTCTTCGAAAGCTGATGGCCGCGGTAGACCGGGGCTGTTCCTCGGGACAGAGAACAGGTACTTCAAAAAGTACCATGGTTTACCATTAAAAGAAATTCCCAGTCATTTTCCTCTGACTTGCTTCCGGTAGTTAAAATAAATAAAATTAAGACAGAAGGCGGCACTGGCTCACTTCATGCCCCTTTGGGGGCTTAGATTTCTGCTTAGGCTATGTAAAATAAAGGAACCTGAAGCTTCATGTTGGTTCATAAGTATATGCTTTGACAAAATAAATCAAACCAAACACACTAGTGATAAAGATGGAAGGTAAACTAGGCCAACATCAAGTTCTGAGCTCAGGGAACAAGCCCCTGTCTGGGTCCCAGGAATGGGAGAAAATGACATATTTCAAATGCGAGCTAATTCTTTCCTTCTAACTCAGTTGTTCATGATTGAACAGTCCTTTCATGTGTCAAGAAAATGATCCTTTCTCTCCCTGATCTCCCATTAAAAGCAGTGGGGCAATTAATTCTTCCTACTGATTAATCTGATAATGCAAAATCTTAAATGTGTGGAATCCAAATTTAGAGCCTTCCTCTACAGATCACATATTCAAAAAAAAAAAAAGCACGATTCATCAAGGGCCTGCTTTAGAAAGGCATGTTTGAAAGTTCAGACAGCTGTAGTAGAAAAAGGAGGCTAATGGTTGAAGACGCATTTGATTAGGACAAAGAAGTTTTAAAAGGGGTAGAACTTTTGAGAGGCACCAAAAACAGATTCATGCACAAGAAATACGTACTCAGAGCAAAAATAACTCGAGACAAGTATTTCAAATCAGCCAACTTTTTGCAAGTGTTGGCTGAGGTATTTTCCTTTAGTAGGGGGTCCTGAAGAGGAGATTGATCTCGAAACTTGCATAGATAAGAGAGTTCTTCTCAGTAAGACCACGGTTCCCAAGAAAACTCCTTGGCCTTGAATCAGAAAGCGAGGAAATAGAATAGCCTAGAAGGAAAGAGAAAGGCCATACACACTCTGTGATAGAGAAGTCAGTCTGGAGATGTGGTATACACCGGCATGGAGAGTAAAGAGGTCAGAGACCAGAGAGGCCCCTGACTCAATGGGAGGCAGACCAAGGTGATTTGAGTTGACTCTGAAGCACTCTTGCTCAGAGAGCATGGACGGGCTGAGCGCTGTCTTTTGAATGTATTTGTCCCTGCCTATCAAACACCACCTACCTAAATTTAACAAGCACAGCTTGGAATGGTTCCTAGTCTACTCAGGGCCTCACTGCTCCCGTTTGAGAAGAGCAGCACTCTCTCAACCATAGAATTTATTTTGTTGCTTCTCTTTGCATCTGTTTCCTCCAAACAGTTCCTTGGCAGCATCATGAAATCTTCCTGCCAGCTTCACCCCGGGCAACCATTTCTACTTAAAACTTGGAGCTGTGAGTCTCTCGCTAGCCAACAGTCTCTTGCTCGCTTCAGGACGGAGAGGGGTAGGGTGGAGCGGAACACCCCATTTTACTCTTCCTTTAGCCACAGTCTTTCTCCCAGTCTTTTCTAAACCAACACTCTGGTCTTGGTCTGTGAAAACTTCTTTATGGGAGAGTTACAAGAGAAGGCTATGATAGTCCACACAAGGCCAATAATAACTACCTTTATTTAAACATTATACTCTTACCATGGGACTGAGTACTTGACTTGGATGGTTTTAATTGGTGTAGGTCTATGGGGTAGGTGTTATCATGGCCTCCAGTTTATAAGAGAGTAGTGTAATCCTGGAGAGATCCTATAACTTCCCTGGCCTCACATGCCCTCCAACTAGTACATGGGTTCAATATCTGCATCTCCAATGACCATGTATTCTTAGACACTCAAGGCAGAGTTCACTTTCCCCACGCCCTGAGACCTGGCTCTTTTCTTTCCAAGCTTCTTCATGTCCAAAGTCCATCATTTTCCTTTAGGGAATTATACACGCCTCCAATACAGGAGCCTTCTCTCCACATATCTGTCATCTGTTTCCTTACACTGCCCCAGAGTGAGTCTTGGGAGCTTGACTATCATCCAGATCTCCAGTGAAGAAGAAGAGGTGCTCACTAACAGGCAGATATTGTTGGGGGTGAGGGGAGGGCACTTTAGTTTCATGGATAACGTAGACACATCTCCACTCCATTCCATCAAATACATTTCCTGTTAGAGGGTCTGCCATTCTTACTGAATGGTTCATCAAAAGTAAGTCGATTTTCCCGATATACATTCATTTCTTTATCAAACTGAAAAATGTGCAAGGACTTGTAAAAAAAAAACTAGTACAAAAGTAGTTAATTGTGCAAAGAAGTGGAATTTATTGTGGGGGTTTTCATGCATGTACACATGTAAATTACTCTGATCTACCCATCTCCCCATTGTTCTCGAGATGGGTTCTTGCTAGTGTAAGACGGCCTTGAGCTTGAGCTTCTCCTGCCCCCGGCTCTTGAGCACTAGGATCACAGATGTGCATGATCGTGACAAGTTTGTGTTAGTAGACTTTTAAAGGAAGGTTTATGTCTATAGAAAGTTTGAGCAAAAGAATTCTGAATTCCTTGTAAGCTCTCGCATTCCCTGTCCCAGTTTCCCTACTACTAACATCTCCCTTTAGTGAGGTACACTTATGACAGCTGACGAATCAACATCACTACGTCATCATACATGACTTTGTCATCACTAGCTGAAAGCCAAAGTTTACATCAGGCACCACTCGTTGTGTTATATGGTTTCGACCAAGAAAGGTCATATAGCCATTGTTATGGTATCCCAGAGGCACTGATTGCCTTCCCAGAGATAGCGTAGATAAAGACTGTGATGAGGTCATTTTCTTCGAGTCTGAAGGCACCAGCTCCTGCATGCCAGTCGGTGGATCCTCTGGTAGACTGAAGAGCTAGAGTGGTCTTGATTGGGAGATGGTTTCTTTCTAAAGAATACTATATAAAAGGCATAGAAAAGCAATATATATTATGTATAATACAAATGTTCTCCCCAAACCACAAAAGTATTGAATTACTGCCATCCGTGGCACAGAGGTTATGAACCTGGGGTTGTAGACTTTTATCACCTAAGAACATCCCTTTAAGTTGTATGACTTCTCAAAGTTAGACACCTTCATACCCCCGCAGGGAAATAACCACATAAATACAAGAGAGAAATACCTCTACATCATTTTAAAAATCAAAATTGTCACCCAAATGCAAAGTTTCTAAAAAGGAAGAGGAGTTTTTGTCTTTTTGATGCATCTGAACTTTAGAATTGCTGACAAGGGATGACAGACTCAGACAATATATGACAAAACAGAATAGATGTCTTTGTTCAGAGGACAGTGGGAACATGAGGGGGGCGCAGGGAGCAATTGATTCATGCTTTGCATGTCAAGAAGAATGGATAAGGAGGCAGAGCTAGTGAGTACTGATAGATGGCATAAGAAATCCCTTCAAGGGCTGGGGTGTAGCTCAGTGGTGGAGCACTTGCTTAGCATGCACGGGACTTTACCTTCCAGGTCCAGCACCACCAGAAAGTTAATAGATTGTTAATAGCGATTCCAACTGGAAGGTGAAACAATAAACTTGTATATTATTTTACCAAAAGGGCAGAGAGATCGGCATGAGGCAAAGCTCCATCTGGAGACTGCCCTAACTCTCAGACTGCTCACAGCTTCCAGTGTTTCCGCCATGCCTTCTGTGCCTCATATTCTGGTTTGGAGATGTATGTGTGGGAGGAAAACAAAGGATAAAGGCTGTGTCCCTGGACCCGGGAATATGAAAGTCACCATTCCGTAGCCTGTGTCCCCGTGTCCCTGTGTCCCTGGAACCAGGAATATGAAAGTCACCATTCCCTAGCCTGTGCGGCTGCCCAAATAGAAATCCCAAATTATTGGAAAAGGGAAGAGGGGCTGGCTGGTGCAGGGGTGAGCACTCCACAGACTCAAAGGAACACCACTGGCAGGAAGCTGAGCTGAGCTTGTTTACAATAGCACATCTCCTTGGGGGCAGGAGGGAGGGGCCCAGCGTGAACTGGGGTATAGACCCCCAGTTGAGGTGTAGTGGTGGGGACAGGGGGGAGAGAAAAAGATGGAAGGCGACTATTTGGCTTTGGTGGTAGGTTGTGACAAGTGGCTCTAACCTCCCAAACTGAAGTGCCTGGGAGATAGACAGGCACAGCTGGTGACCTCAGCAGAGTCTCCTGGGAACTGCTGTGGTCATAGCAGTTTTTTTTTTTTTTTTCTATCAGGCCTAGCCACAGCCCAACCCCCACTACCATCTCAATCTAAACCCATCTGAAATCATTTCTACAAAGATTCTGTGGTCGACTGTGCTCAGACGCTTACCCACAAGTAAAATGGACTTCCAAGTCACAAGACTGCATTCCTGAACTTACCTTTTTGGGGTTCATGCAGCAAGCATTCCAAGGTTTTAACCACTTGTTAAAGTATATTCACAGCCATTTCCCGGTCTTCTATATCTATATGTGAAGACAGCATGTGCATTTAAAAAAAAAAAACCCTTTATTGAAACATGCATGAATACTCAAAAGTAAGCATGTTAAATAATAAGGGTGAATTTTCACCCAGCTGAAAATACCCAGTAGCCAGATCAAAACCAGGACACCACCTGTTCTCCAACAACCCCTTCATCATGGTTAAGCTTAATACAGTTTTGGAATAAAGCTACCAGAAAAAAAAAAACTGTAATCTTTCTCTGACATAACATGATGGTAATTTTAGAGTGAGCTGTTGGCTTGGCCCTGTATTCCACCACTGGCAGGCTTCTTTTTTCCCTTTTGCTCCTAAAAACCAAAACTTAAGCAAAAATCTGAACTGCCCATTGAAATTATTTGCATCTTCTGGTCCATGAGCAGATTCTGTTAAATGAACTGGCAAATTGGTGAGAAGCAGAGGATAAGAATCTTTATTAAGCAGCCGTGAGTGGGCAGAGAAGTTGAATATCATGTAGCAAATAAGTGGGGCCGTCCCTCAGTAATTTGATTCAGGATCCGAAGCACACACCCTGGCCAGTGCTTGTCCGTTAACAGCTTCCTAGGGGGTTTGCCTTGTCAAGGTGATCATCATAGAGGAAGTGGATTTGTTCTTTTTTATTTTAACTTCATTTATGCTAATAGTGCCAGGTCTTCTGTGTTTTATAGCACACTGATAGATTTGGTTCACTATTTTAATTATATTTACACAGCAATGCAGATCTAATATCTACCTACCTATACGCATATATGTACCTAGATTCAAGCAGGATAAGCATGCTTATATAAGCAGTCTTTGAACTGAGAGTGAGGCATGCCATCCTGGTAATAGCAAGTGTGCTTTTAAACATGACTGGGGAACTATGATTTTCCAGTTTTGTTTTGTTTTCTCCTGGATCAGGGACTAAGCAGCTGGAGATGGGAGTAAGTGAGCACAGGACTGGGAAGGGCTAGCAGGGCAAAAGGATGGGAGATTGACAGATAGTGATGGGGTTGCTCCTGCTACTGTTGCTTATTAGGCAGGGGTTCCATCCTGAGAGAGGAGGGGCACTCTTGCAGCACCGCTTGGCTCCTGACTTATTCCCAACGTCTGCTGGGAGAAACAACTACCAAAGTGATTACCATTGGCTTGACTGCTTCCGGGTGATCCAGCATTTCCTGTTCCATTTCCTGCTACCTGTGACCATGCGTTGTCTCCTGGGGTCAAGCGTGTGTCCCCATCAGTGACCCTGTTCACTACACCACGTGTCTATCAGAAATAGCAAACACTAGTGTTTCTTTTCTTGGGTGTCACCAGCAGCCAAGGAAGTCTGCTGAAGGTCCGTGGGCTTTGAATTGTGGCGAGAACATGGAAGAGCTGCATTTGACTGCACAGTGCACCATTATAAACTGCAGATATAATGCGATAGAGCACGCTCCTAGCGTGTACTTGTCATGTGACTCCAAACCTTGTTATCTGTGTCACTATGACTTTGACATATAAGTAAGATTGCACACTGTGTGTCCTTTTGCAACCAGCTCACTTCACCCTTCACACATGACAGACTACCTTCTTGCTAGTGCTAAAAAGATGTTTGTGTGCGTGTGTGTGTTTGTGTGCACACATGTTCACATCTTGGCTGTTGTGAACAGTGCTGCAGTGAAACCGGGTGAATGCAAATGCCCCTTCAAGGTCCCGACTTCAATTCTCTTTAATAAAAGCTTAGGAATGAGACTGCGAATTCAGATAGTAGTCCTGTGGGGCTTGCTGTTTTTGCTGTTGTGGAGACAAGGTCTCACGTAGTCTAGGCTATCCTTTGATTCTCTAGGTATCAGAGGAGAGCCTTGAACTTCTGATCCTCCTGCTTCTACCACCCAAGCGCTGGGATTACAGGTGTGGACCGCCACACCCAGTTTATGGCGTGCTGGGAATTGAATCCAGGACTCTGCATGCTAAGCCAACGAACGCTCTACTGACTAAGCTATTCCTCCAGCTGTAGGCCCTTCTGCTTTGAATTGCCGTGAGAAACCGCTCCTCCTTTTCTTAACTGGGTTGTAGCGGTTATAAATAAGTAACTTTCTCTTTGCAACCTCATCACCATGATTGGTGTCTACATTCCCCAAGAAATGATTGTGCCAGCAGCGATGACAGCTTACACCTTTAAATTTTCAGAGAAAAAAAATTTACGCAAGGGAACAGTTTAAATACAGAGATGGCCTTGCTTTTGGTTCTTAAAAATTGGTATTTCTCTTTTTTTCTCATTGTACAAAGACTCAAATGCAGGGCCTTGCACCTGCTGGGTAAGCACTTTCCCACTAAACTTTATCTCAAGCCTTCAAGTGAAGGTTTTTTTCTGTTAAAGATGGTTTGATTGTAGCCCTTTCCTTCCCATATAGGATATAAACTCAATACTTCAAATGTATTGCTTTTTTCCCCTGCAGCATTGCAGTCTAAATCCAAGACCTTACTCACACCTGCTAGGCAGCTGCTCTGTACCCTGACCTTGGATCTGTTACGTTTGTCTTCATTTAAATTTTTATTCTGGATAGCTGAAATGCTACAGATGGCCTTCGACCCTTTGTATCTCTCTGCCCAAAAGGATTGTTGGAGATGAAGTCTTTCAATGGGAAAAGTCTGCGGCTACAGCCATAGTCAAATTACATCGTTAGTCTGCACTGGGGAGACACGGAGATCTGGAAACTCCCGCATTGGAGGTCACTGGCAGGTGGAGGCCAGGGAAAGTTGCAAATGTGCTTCTCTTAGTGGAAATGTGTGAGGGTGACTGGTGATTGGAGTAAAGGATGGAGGAGGAGTTAAGGCTGAAGAAGTCAGAGGGAGGAGGCTCAGTGGGCAGGGAGAACAGCACAGGCTTTAGGAGGGAGAATGCTGGTGGCTGGCCTGGGAAGTCAGCAGAGAGGGAGTCTGATGAGAGGTGGTCTTTGGGATGGGGAACCTGGGGGGCAGTAAATGGGTGGAAAGGGTGCTGAGGTCCAGGGAAGCAGGATGAACAGAAGGAGGGAAGGGAGCAAAGAAACTAGTGTCCCGTGGACCCACCTGCCCTCGTCTTGCCTGTAGAATTTTGACCATCAAATAGCAGCCATGGGAACTGAAAGAGGTGTCTGGACACTGAACATCTTCACTGAGTCAGTTCACTGAGCCCCAGAGCAACCAAGAGCTTGGTTCCTGATTTGTGAATAGGTCACTCTGCCAAGGAACAGTAAGGCATTTGTCTCGTCCACTTAAGTCTGAGTCTGAGAGCTGAAGGGAGGACCCTGCCTAACACCAAAGTGAGTCCATATGTTTGATCAATTTCAAGAAATATCCTCTTGCGTCAAGTGTCCCAGAAATAACACCTAAGAATGTTGGTGTTGCATATTGTGTTTTTAATTAGTGGTGATTCTATTAAATGATTGTTTTGATAGAAATAAACCTATTTCTTCTTTACCAACAAATTCATTAAAACCTAAAGGTCTTAGCCAAGAACTTAAAATAGTACAGCTAAAATGACACTGTCCCAACGTTACCCTGGTTCATATGAAAGAGAAGCGAGTCAGCCTAATAGACAGGTATCTGCTAATACCAAGAGGAAAATGTCTTTACTCTCTTTACTCCTGTTCTTTCTAGTGTCCCTACCCCCGACTTGGGTGGGCACATCCTAAGTACAGAGTGCTAAGCGTTGTCCTGGGAGGCTCGAGGTCAGCCTGGTGAAAGATGGTTTGTGTTGAAAGACAAACCACCTTCATCTGGAACTTGTAAACTTGAGCTGGGGACACATTTGCCGCATAGCGACCTTGAAGTAAACAGAGTGGCTGCTCCCTCAGAAATAGGCTTTTCAGCTGCTGAGGGGGTTGGGGGAGACCTTCCAGGTGTGGGATAGATCTGTCCTCTGTGGCCCATACGTCTGGCTTCTAAAAACACCAGTGGCAGGGGATTCTCACGTGGTGTTGGTGGAGACAAAAACCAAGGCCACATCTATTGGCTACTCCAGAGTGTCTCCCAACATGGAAAATGCACAGATCATTTGGGGGAGCAGATGTGCGCCTAGACGTTGAGTTTAGTCACTTTGCATAGGTATGTCCAATAGTTACCTAGTTGCACCGGTGTACAATACACACACACACACACACACACACACACACACACACACACACACACACATTTGTTATGATGGTGTTTGAAATGGGAAAGCAATGTTACTTCCATTGCTGGGAGATTCAGATTCACTGTGAATACCCCCAACATGTTTAAAGGAATAACGAGTGGGTTTTGAAAATGCTCTTCAAGATACCTGTTCTAAATCCCACCAAGGACACTTTGTGTTTCCCAAGACATTTCATAACTTGATCTTTGGAGTTTGCCAGTTACAATGGGAACATAAGTATCCGATGCCTCCGTGTCCTCGAAGAGGGGATGCTTTAAAAGCACTAGAGCAGCTTATCCTCCGAGGCCAGCACCACCCCTGGAGTGATGGCGAGGGAAGAGGGCAGAGTAGCCCCACAGCCTCCTGCCAGGCTGTTCACTGCCGCAGCTTTCCATAAACACCACTCAGATATGCAGGCCCCTGTGGCTGCGCGGAAGGCGCGAATGTGGGAGAATCGCCAGCTGCCTCGTTAGAAAGCTCTTCCCTTTGATTCCTTGTTAGTTTGAGCATAAACTCTTTAGCTCAGCAAAGTCCACTCCTTAAATGAGATGAAATCGTTCTGGAGGCTCTATGTCTGCAAGAATCAGGCGAGGATTATACCTTTCATTTCAGGAGGGTGAGCTGACACTTTGAAAAGCGTCATTTAGAAGTGGCTTTCTTCGGAGTCCCTCGACAAGCAGGAAAGGATCAAACCCTAGTGCCACCAGTATCTCCGTATGTTGGAAGGTACACTTTCATCCCCGTGGGCTACTTTCTTTCTTTGATCTCATGTTTATCTTATTTTCCACCCTGTACATTGATATAAAACAATCGGGCAGGTTACACTCTTTTGCGATTGAGAGCCTTCCATTCCCACATCCTTTACGGAAGGAATTATGAAGCCTAATAAACATAGCCGCATCTGTTGGTTAAAGAGAGAAAGCACGCCTGCTGCTCGCTTTCCTGTGCCTGCGCCCAAGATCATTTAAGGATTTGTTTCACAGAAGCTGCTGAAAACCTGGAAACTTGACGTCATCAGCAAACTTGCTGAGATGTAGGAGCTGGGCTCCCAGAACACTCCCTCAGCACCTCTGTCACTGTCCACAAGCCAAGTCTTGGCAGGTCGGTCACAGCGGCCAAATGACGAACAGTTCTGACATAGCCCCACTTAAAAACTGATGGGCGTGCAATTTCTGATTGGCAGTCAAAGGGCTGCGGGGATCACGCTATTGATGCTATCTACTGACTTCTGAGAGGGAACAGATTGAAGGCGATTAGTGTGTCATGGCCTTATGTTAGCTAGACTCTACCGCCATTCACATCTTCTCGACAGACTAAAAGAAGAAAGTCTCCACTTTAAAATTTGGACTCCTCTATACCAGCAGTGCTCAAAGCACCATGGGACAGTTTCTCATATAGCAACATTTTGTTTGGCTTCTTAAGGCTTTCAAATTTAACACCATTTTTTATTAAAGACTATATTTCTCAAAAGCTTTAGATTTGCGTAAAAGGGCATAATCACTTCCCCATTATCAACACCACATTCCTATGCTATTTTTCTACATTTGACCTTAGTCAAAAGGCTGATAAGCAATTAGGATTATACATTTCTTATTAGAAATACCATATTTATTAGTAAATGGTTCATATTTACTAGTGAAGTCCATAGCGCATGCCTGCTAGTCCTTGAGTTTAAAGTTCATTAACTTTTGCCTAATTCTCATTTTCTGTTCTAGGATGCCACGCTGTATTCAGTTATTCGGTGTCTTCAGGCTCCTCTTGGTGGTGGTAGTCTCCCAGATGTCTCTTGCTTTGATGGACCTCCTCGTTTTTGAGAGTTTCTCGTTGCTGAATTTCACAGGACATTCCCCCATCGCCTGAGACTCCTCGTGTCTAACACTGTGGTTTGCGGGGGATGAAGTTTTCCAAAGTGTCGCCATTCCATCGTATCACCTAACATTGGAGGATTTGCAACTGTTAGCATTGGCTTGAACCACTTAGCCCTGACGCCCCTAGATCATGAAGCACAAGCTGCAAATGAAACAAGCCCTTCTCTCCCTGAGCTGCTTCTGGTCACGGCATTTTATCACAGCAATAGAAACCCTAACGAAGACTATCGATGACCTCTCTTTATTCCTTTCCCACTGATCTAGATGTCTCCTTTGGTCAATATCCTAAAAGCAAAGCAAAGAAACCCCAAACAAAAACACCTGTGATTTCTCTCCCATTGCATTCCAGGAATGGAAGCAATCTCTAACCTCTATATATGAAGCTATTGTGACCCTATAGATTTTAAATAGCAACACGTTCTCCCCAGATACTACTTAGAGAGACTTCTAAAGTCTACTGTGCTCGATGGCGGTCCACTAGTGGGCCACGTCAACTTCTCAGGGAGCATGGGCCTTCTTCCAGTCTCTGGATCAGCATCTGTATTTAACAAGAAGCCTGAGTGGACTGGAGTCACAGTAAAACCTGCACCCCAGCCTGGTGGCCTTAATGCACACTTAGTATAGAAAAAGTCAGGTGAAAAATTCCTTAGTCTTCTAAGGAAATAGAAGAAAAAAATAGAAGAAAAAAATCCATTTCTGGAATTGTTATATCTCAATACATAATTACTGCTATGGTCCTTTTTTTCTTTCCCTTGTCTTCCCTTCCTTTCCTCCTTCCTTTTGTAGACATAATCTTACTCTGTGGTCAAGACTGGCCTTCCACTCATGATCCTCCTGCCTCAGCCTCTCAAGTTCTGGGATGCCAGGCATGCATCACCATCACGCCTGGCCCGTTTCCTACAGACAATACCCAGTGCATCCGCTGACGGGAGTGACCAGCCCTGCTGTATTTACTTCCTCTGTTCACGCTTGCAGCTATTTCCGTAAACACCTGTGTGCCCGCGGAGCCGTCTCACCTCACTTCCTGCAGGGCCGGAGCAGAGAGCAACAGCCCGTGAACTTACAGAATCCATTAAAGGAGTTCGTGTTGGCTTCCATTCAGTGTCAATGTCAGTGACAGCTTTGAAGACACAGTGATAAAATAAGAAAATATATCGAGTCAGCAGCGTAAGCCTGAAAAATGAAAGGCTGCACAGCGGAGCAGGAGGCATGGATCTCTAAAATTAACTCCCATGTATGGATATCTGATGACTGCCCATGTCAAGCCCTGCCCTGTAAATCATGACTTCCCAAAGATAATGAGCTGCCAGCAGATTGACAGGCGGTAGCAATTGAGATACATTTCAACATTTTTTAACTGCCTTTTAAGCAAGATTCTACAGTGGAGACACCAAGTCCCCGGCTCTCCCTCTTCCGGGCCTTCTTGTCCTCTGAACTGCTGAGGTACAATCTCTGTTGGGGGGGATGCCTGCCTTGTAGAATATTTCGAGGCGGCTCCGGCCTTTCTAGTCAGTAGTAGCCTACTCGCCTGAGGTGTGACAACCACAAACATCTCCGGACATTGTCAATGTCGGATGGGGAAGGGAACTGTATCCTGATTAAGAATCACTGCCTTATGAGAAGGCAGATTATTTCAGGTTAACCTTTGTTCCTCAACATCCCTGCTAAGGTCATGGCCTCAAGATATTCCAGAATGCTGAATCTGGAGGAATAGGTCGCTCAGCATACAAACTTGGCATTTGATGCATCAAAGTGTTCAATCCTGTCTCTGACATATATGACCACTTCATACACACGTTTCTTATGGGGAATGGTAGGAGCCACTACTGCCTCCATCTAAGACAACCTAGAAAGCACAGTCAGTTCTCAAAGAGAACGTGATGATTTCAGTGCTTTTCAAGCCCAGTGACATTCAGCATTCAGTGTCACCCTTGAACACAGCCCCGGATTTTTTATGACCCTTCTTGGGAGATAGATTCAGAGAGCCAATTCCCAGCCTTGTTTCGGTGGGCGGGGAGCGGGGCGGGGGGGGGGGAGAGATGGTGAAACACTGTATGGAGAAACAGGATGGGATTGAATGAATCCAATCATTGCTCTCAAACCCTTAAAGGCTGAGATTCCACTTTCGACCCAAACGTCATCCACTTCATGGAGCTGATGGGACAGAGGACAGAAGGTGCCTGAATACAAATGTTACTATGAAGCTTCCTATAACGAGCAGGTGGGAGGCTTTTTAACAATCCGCTCCTAAAAAGGCCTCTGAGGATGTTACCTTTCTTAAAACATGGGCCATGACCCTGGAAATCCTGAATACTCCTGTTCTGACAACTCTGCTACTGTCTAGGCTTCACCCTGTTTTAGAAGTTGGGAAACTCTACGTTTTAAAACCTCTTAGGCGTTCCTTGATTGCTGGCTGTCATCCTCATCCCAACCCTCACTCTCCCGAGGGCCCGTTTGTTTCATTGATCTTGCTCTCCTACCTACCTGACACTGTTCTCTCTCTCTCTCTCTCTCTCTCTCTCTCTCTCTCTCTCTCTCTCTCTCTCCTTCTCTCTCTCTCTCCTTCTCTCTCTCTCCCTCTCTCTCTATTGGTCTTTTTCTGCCATCAGCCCAAGACCCACCTGGATTCAACAGGTCCTACCACTTGCCACACAACGCCAACAACCTTCTCTCCTCCCTAAGTTACTTGAGAGGTTAGAGATGCTGTCCTCATCGATACACCCGTCCTCTCTTGGTCAGCAGCGGTGCCATGACCTGAAGCTTGCGGGAACCAAACCCTGCATTTGCCTTAGAGCCATGGTTTCAGCATTTGCTGAATCAGCCCTGGTAGTGATTTTACAGAGCATGACTATGGCAAGCAATTAGCATGAACTGATTGTCCTTATGTGGAAGAGGCCCCTGGAATATTCACAAAAGGATGATAACACAAAGGGCAAGTGGTAGGAATAAGAGGGGACCTTTTAATGGTTGTGTACCATACAACTTTACCCAAGAAAACACTAAATTAATACCCCCCCCAAACACTACTAAAATGGAAAGTGTAAAGAATGCTTCCGTTCAATCCCGAGGTCAGAAAGCAACTGCTGCTACCAAACCCCAGCGTATCGGGTGGCACCATGTGCACCCACCCTGGCCTTCGCTGCTCTTCTCAGTTGTCACATGTTCACCGGAGAGCTCCGCAGAGCACTGAGCCCTTCTGTCACTTTGCTCTTACCAACCCCGTGTTTCTTGCCATAAGCACACTGTCCCCCCTTCACCTAGCAACAGTCTTCTGTTCCTTTAAAGATTTCCCTGACTCTCCAACTCAGAGAGCTCCCTTTATTAGCGGACTCTGTAGTGCTCCCCATCACTCACCTTTGGAGCATCTGCTTTTGTTGGTTGCATTTACATTTCCTGTCTCTTCTCACTCATTCTCGAGGAAAGTACTGGAATCTGTCCTTGAACACTAACACTCTCATGGGTGACGTTGGTAATACTGATAGATTATTGATTATCCTTTATTGCCTTCTATAAAAGACTTTTTTTTTTACTGTAGCATTTCTAAGCAAATTCTTGTCCAGTGGTGTAAAAGCAGCTTGAGATGTTTAATTTTTAAGAGTGTATAAAGATTTGATTGAGAGGCCTGGGAAAGACTCTGCTGTCCTACAGGATGAGTGAAAGTAGAATCCGTCCATCAGTGGGGCCCGGAGGAGTCTCCAACAAGTCACAAAGTGGGAGGGATCCCAGGTCTGAGGGTAAATTCACTAGTCCTACTGGGCTTGTAGCGCCTAATGTATATTACACACACACATACACACACACACGCACATATACACACACAGGTATGCCAGCACACCTGTCAGACAGTGATAGTAAAGTTTATTTCACAGAAGAACAAATAGAAGCTTAGTCACTAGTACCAAGCATTCTGTAGCTGGTGAACTGTAGAATCAAGCTAAGAACCCAAGTTGGGTTGGTTCAGACAGGACGTAGCATAAATAAATCTGAACCTTCCTTGCTGCCTCCTTCTCCCCCACCTTTTCCCTTCCTCCCTTCTTCCCTCTCATCCTTCCTTCTTTCCTTCCTTTCTTCTTTCCTTCCTTCTTGTTTTACCTTCTTGGATAGAAGCTCATATGACTGTATTTCTAAGTAAAATGCAAGGGAGTGTTTTAACGGGACTTCTATAAAGCATCTTATAACCCCAGAGGTTACATAGCCAGTAGGGGGTCATAGGGAAGGACAGGATCTCCCAAAGAAAGGGAAATAGGACATCGTGTTATAGAGAGATAAAATAGAGACCAGGGAAGAGGGTTAAATAGGGAGATTGGAGAGGAGGGTAAAGGAGAGATATGGAGAGAGACAACTACACTAAAGCCATTTGAAAAAAACATACTGAAAGCAGCTATAGAAGTGTCCTAAAATATATACAGGCGTAACGTCTAAATGGAGTCACCAAAGAGGAGGAGAGACAATGTCTCAACTGGACAGTTTATGCTACTGAGTGAAACCTCCAGAGTCAGGAAAGGGTTACATCTTGTTGAGTCATTAGCCAAAGGGCTCATTGACTCTCCCAGCATCACAGGTCATTGCCAAGACTACCACTTTTTCTCCAGGACCTGATGATAAGGCCCGACTGCTGAGGACAGTGCTTACTTATGTCACGGAGCGTAGAGAAGTTGAGCTGGTATAGAAGCTTCTCCCCTACAGGCTAGCATTCATGGCGCTAGAGAGTTCTTTGCACACTACCAGAAGAGAAGGATACTCATCATTGTCACTCGGTCATAAACCCTGTGACCTACAGCAGTCATCTAACTGCAAGATACACTGGTGCAATCGTGACCTGAATGCTATGCAAGTAACCAATCACTTTTTGATTGGATTTAAAGCCCACTCCACTAGACTGAACCCATAATTGCCACCCCTAAAGTGACTAATAACCTGAGACTAGTGAAGTCATGGGCCTAGGGGAAAATCAATTATTATTCTGCTAAAGGACCATGGCCATAAAATGACTCCTAATGATGTATTTCCAAATCCATAGAGCAGATCAGGACTGACGCACGTATGAAATCATGAAGACTATGACACACACAAGACATGCACAGGTTCGAGCCAGGTGGGGCCTCAGCACCGAGAGGAGGAAGTGGACAACACATCTTTAACCAAGAAACTATTTACAATGGACACCCTCTAGCAAAAGGAGAATTAGTTATCTCCAATAAAATGTCACTAGGTGTATTAACCACACTCCACATCAGGGTCCAGGCCCAGGAGTAGTTGGCTAACATCAAACAAACTCCGAGGTTTTTCTGTAAGCATTTTTTGGTTTTGCTTTGGCAATTTTTTGTCTTGATTTGTTTTTATTTGTTTGTTTTTGGTTTTGTGGTTTTCCTTTTTTGAAAGAAAGAGAAAGAACATAAAGTTACATGGGTAGGGAGGTAAAAAGGATCTAGAAGGAGTTTAGAGAGGGAAAAACATGAGCAAAATATATTACATGAAAAACATTTAGTTTACAAAAAAATAAAAAATATGTTACATATGTAAATAAAAAGAGGCCAGAGGCTGTGAATTTGAGAGGGAGAGAGGGTACTTGGAAGGGGTTTGGCAGGAAGAAAGGGATAGAGAAAAATGGAGTAATTATATTTTAGCTTCTATTTTTCAAAAATGCTATGCATATCATATGACCAAGCAAGCCCTCTTAGCTAGAGAAACACATACAGACACCTATGCAATTATAGTCATCTCGTGTCACTGCTTGGGTGGAGGAAAACTGGAAACAACTGAGTGTTCATCCATTGAGGTGTGGCTATGTACACTGATCACAGCCTGCCTAGAGGTACCGTCCAGTCCGTGAAGAGATGAGCCGATCTCATGTGCACTGTGGAAGTAGCCTCGAGACTGTGTGGGGCACAACTGCATGTTGCAGACACATACACGGCACCATGGAGATCTAATGGCACATACCTAAATGTCTGTAGTTTCTGTATATTGCATAATTATGAGAATGTGAGTAAAAATAAGAAGAGCAAGAACAGCTCTAACACGGAGGAATGGGAAATGAGCCTCATCTGTGTATAATTCTGAGGTTTCTTAAAACTATGCATTTAAGGTCCAAAAGTGGCAGTCCACGCCTTTAATCTCGGCTCTTGAGAGGCAGGTGCAGGCAGAACTCTGAGTTCAAAACCAGTCTGGCCTACCCATTGAGCTTCAGATCAACTAGGCTGCATCATGAAACTGTGTGTGTGTATGTTTGTGTGTGTGTGTGTGTGTGTGTGTGTGTGTGTGTGATATGTGCCTAAGTATTTCTTGACCAATGAAAAATCATTTTTAAGAGTGAGGGGCATGAACATCTAAAATTCTGATGAAAGGTTTTCCCTAAAAACTCTGTAAAGGCCTGAGTTTTTATTTGTTTGTTTATTTTGGGTTTTTTTAATTGTTGTTGTTGTTCGATTTCTGGGAATTTCAAGAATCCCAGAAGCGCAGCCCTGGCCCCCTCCAACTTCCTGACCCCAGGCCAGGGGCATCTGAGCCCATGGTCCTGGGGATCATCACACACAGCTCTGTTCTTTCACCCTGGTTCCACCAGAGGAATTATAACGCCTGAGAGCTATTTTTACGAAGCGTCAGCAGCTCTTCTCCCCAGATTGAATTTCCCCAGAAGGTAGATTTTCGCTGACATCTTAATACTTGGAAAGGAGCAGCTGATCCTTGAGGAGTGAGTGGATGGAGCAAATGGCCTGTGCAGCCACAAACAGAAGCTGAGCTGTACCGGGGAAGCTTCCAGTGCTCCGCATCTGCTTTTAGACGTGGTCAGGTCCTTTGAAAAGTTCTGCAATGTCACCCTCCTTCAAACAGAGCCACCGTGGTTTCCACCTCGCCATTAACGCAGATGGTTGTTTAGTGACTTAGCTTATACATTTTTAAAGAAGCAAGAGACATAAAAGAGCCCACTTCCTCTCCGAAAATACCAATCAATATTCCTTGCACTTTTCCAAAATACTTGCAGGATGAAGGCTTGTTTTCACCCCCTTTGGGTTTGCTTTAAAGTGTTTTAAAGGCAAAGTCGGTCTTCCTGAGAGCAGATCTCCTCTGTACCAGACTTTTTATTAAGTCCCAGCACTGCCGGCAGACTGACGGTCTGCACTATATCTGGTGAAATGCACTGTGCCTGCCTGTGCCGTGAGCCCCCTGCATATAGGGTCCCCAGGGAAGAGCTGTTCTCCTCAGTGCCTTCATGGCTCCCTGTACACATAATTAAAATACTTTTTAAAAATTTAACTCAGAAAAGAGAAGTCTGGATATTACATAGTGTTGCCTAAGAATTTCAGAGGTTCATTCCTTTTAGAATAAAACGATTTCTTTTTTCTGCGCTGGGGTTCGAACCTTGGATCTCGTGCATGCTAGGCAAGCCCTCTGCCACTAAACTTCTATCCCTAGCCTGGAACATGATGAATTGTGTGCGATGGAGATACAGCTGACTGAGTTTTCCATCCTTTGCATCTTTGAGAACACTTTCTGTGGCTAGCATTGAGATCCTACCCTGGGCTGGGCTAGCCTGCCTTTGCAGACTCATCTCTCACTATCTACCTTTGTAAACGCTTGCTCCCGGCCAGTCTGGTGCCCATTCCCCTGGACAAACTGTTTTCTGCTTCTTCATCGTTGTCCGTGCTCTCTGGCCTGACTCGGTATGGTCAGTATTTTGGTTCAAGGTGTTCCAGGTTAGTTTTTTGTTTTTACAGATTCTTCCATAAAACAGTTACTGCCCATGCCCGTCATTGGCTCTTAGTTCCTCTGAACTGCTTTTTCAGTTTGCAGTAGCAAACCCAGGGCCTCACGCCTAACCGTGTCCCCTTCCGGTGTCTGCGCCATCGTGTCTCTCTCATTCACATGAAAGCTGAATCGTACCTTCCCTCTGTGGGAGCATTGACTATAATCCAGGCATCGCATCCCAAATTCTGAAAACGAAAAGCCCAATTGTTTTCCCGAGGGTTTATAATTGTGTGAGATGGGATGACCGAGTACGCAAATAAAGACAGGACCTCCAAGAGGTGAAGAGAAGGAAGCAAAGAGATGTGTTGGGTGACAAAGGAGGAGAGTGACCCTGAGATGCTGAGGAAAGTCTCCGATGAGAAAAGAACTGAGCTGCCATCTGTACCGTAGAAGATTCCAGTGGAGAAAACATCAGGGGGAAGGACCATTCCAGGGAGAAGGAACAGCAAATGCGAGGTAGAAGCTTAGCATGTAGGCAGGAGCTTAGCATGTGGGCAGGAGCTTAGCGTGTGAGTGACCATGAGTTTCCCAGCGAGCAAAAGAGTTTCTAAAATAGGTTCCTCAGTCCTGTAGCACCAAATCCATAGTTAGATCAGCTGCTTGGTCAGAAGATCCATAAGGTGTATCAGTCGACTTTCAGTGACTAGCGCAATGGGGGGACACATATTAGACACTAATGCTGAGGAACGAGTGAATGGGTCCTCGTGAGTAACTCCCTGCCCCTTCGCCAACCTAAGGTCATAACTCTACTTGATCTTTGCATGGTAATATTTGCCAGCACAGCCCTGCCATTGTAGAATTGCAAAATTTTTAAATCTATTTATTTTACTTTATGTGCACTAGCAGGCATGTCCGTGTGAGGGTATCAGATCCCCTGGAACTGGAATTACAGATGGTTGTGAGCTGCCATGTAGGTGCTGGGAATTGAACCCAGGTCCTCTGGAAAGGCAGCCAGTAGTACTCGTAACCACTGAGCCATCTCTCCGGTCCCACAACCTTCTTATTTTATCCAATCAGCCTGAAGCATGAGTCTCATCATTGGCTTGGTATAGCTGTGTAGAATTGGTTTACAACCAGCTAGAAAGGCCCTTTTTAGCACATGGGGCACATCCTGAAGGGCTGTTACCTGCCAGCTAGCTAGAGTGACATGAGCTGCCAGTTGGTTTTTACTTCTTCATTGAAAAATCGACTGTTCCTCCTTTTCAGGTACTCCTAGAGAGTTGAGTTTGACTCTTGAAAGTCAATAGGTCCCCTTCCATCTCATTGCATAAAAGTCTTCCCCTGGTAGTCTTACGTGTCACCAAACCCAGTGTTCTGACGTACTTCCCCTGAACCACTTTTCATGGAAACAGAATTCACAATTTGAAGGTTTCACTTAAGGCTGAGGACTTGCCAATGGACCCACCCTGGGTCTGACCTCAATTTGTCTTTTCATTTTGACTTGGCTAGTGTGTTTTCTGTTCAATAACCCACGAGCCATGGAGTCCGCAAGTGAAAACTCAATTTCTGTTAATCATCTCCAAAATCCTAATTATACTTTTCAGCTTGAGTTCAATCTATACAGCAGGTATTTTGAGCACCCAACGTGCACTTGGGGGACCAGGCAAAAGCAAACAGCTAGGCTTCTCCAGAGCGGACTGAAGGCTAAGAACCTTCAGAGAGAAGCACCAACACGGAAGGGGCAAGGCTTGAGGCTCTCACAGGGTGGCACAATCACAGTCGTGGGAAGTTAGAAAAGGCTTCCCTCAGATAGAGACGATTACAAATTTTTGTTTGCTTTTTAAAAGATTAATTTTTATTTATGCATGTGGGCACACCTGTATGGAGGTGGCCACAGAAGCCAGAAGAAGGCATAGCATCCCCTGAAGGTAGAGTAACTCTTGTGAGTAACGGTTGTGAGCGACCTGACATGGGCACTGGAAAATGAATTCTGGTCCTCTGCAAGAGCAGCAAGTGCCCTTAGCTGCCAAGCCATCTCTGCTGCTTCTGCAATTTATTCCTAAAAGATAGGTCTTTCTGGAAGAATGAAGTGGGAGTCATCCCAGCAGGTGGAACACAAAAGCCATGTTTACAACATGGTCTAAGAAATCCTGGTGAAAAGTCAGCTACCCAGGGTCACCACTGAGTAGAGCGCGGGAAAAAAGAACACAGGATGCTCTAGAGAGACTGGGAAAGACGGGGGACAAGGTCCTTTAACTAACCCAACTCGGGGTGCAGCAAAGCAGATGCAGTCCTCAGACAACCCCAGCGCCCTCCTGCTCATCCTGCCGTCAGCCACAGCCTGAGCTCGGAAGGGCAGCATCAGGAGGCTGGCATGGACTTTGGTACATATCTGGATGGAGGGTTTTTCTGAGCCTCCAATTGTTTCCTCCCTTTAAAGGCTCTGAATTCATAACGCAGAAGGCGAGCACCTACTTCCTAATTCTGAAGAGGGGAGCAGGAGAACATGTGTAAGGGACTGGGTCCTGTGTGGCATATGGGAATGCTCAGAAGATGTGGAATGTGTTTGGAATAATAAACCAGGAAGAATAGTTTCTGCTGAATAGCATGATTGATAATACAGTTTCCTAGATCAGGGTCGACAGAGAGATCCAGGGTCAGGCAGATCAACTGAGGTGGCTTGACCTGATAGCGTTTCTGAGAATATCCCCCAGCAGGATCTGTAGCTCCGGTCTCATCTCTCAGCCAGATTCGGAGTCAAGAGGCCATGCCTGGCAGGCTCATTTTGTCCTCGGATTTCTTACCCCACAGGGATCAAGGAAGGGGAGCCCAGGCCTTGGATTACAAGGCCATTCTTGCGTCTCCCTATGTAAGATGATAATGCCAAAGGGCCTTGGCACCAGGCAGAGGAATGTGGCCTGTCCAAGGCTCCTTGACTCCCACAAGATCACTAGGTGCTTGCTGGTATTAGACCCTGGGGACTATCTTCAAAGTCCTCGTCTCTTTCTCCTGTTTGTTTTCATTTAAGGTCAGTATTGTACAAACTGGCAGAGTAGATAATTTTCCCTCTTGGGAGTGTTTGACATGGTTTTAAGTTTAAATGCACCTTTTCAGAGCAGTTTTTAGTTTACAGCAAAACTAACATGTCCTCCCATACCGATTCTTCCTCGTGGCTATTTGCCCCCAATATCATTTGCCACAGCCGTCCTGCACCCTAAGCCTCTGCTTTGTCGCTGGGTCCACTGTCAGCTGTGTCCACTCCATGGAAGTTGTTGGCTTGTTCCACCAGTCCGTGTCCCCCAGGGAGCACAGGCACAGCCTGGGCAAAGATTATAATGCTAAGTTGGTTCCAAACAACCTATTTTATAAAAGGAAGTTTAAGATTGGGGAGAAGCACAAAAGAAAGAGAGACATGGAGGAATGGAGGAGAGAGGAGAGAAAGGACCAATTATTCGCCCAGGCAAACCCCACTCCTGTCTCTGAAGCTCTGTGGAAGTTCATAGCAATTCTTGACTAAAATGTCCCTTCTCCTTAGATGAACAGCTCCCATCCTGCCACTGGCTCTGTCTTTGTTCAACCAGAGAGATAAAACTTCCCTTGGCTCTTTCTTGTGTGACTTTCCCCCTGCACACCTTCCAGGACCACATGGTGAGCCTCCCAAACCACAGATTTAGGGAAAAGTTTGGTTCTGAAGTAGGAATCTCAGGAGAGGACTGGAGGTGCTCTGCTGAGACTTTCCCTGGCGCTTATAACGATTTATTTTATTTTGAGTTCTCCTACAGAGTTCTTGTGAGAAAACAGAAGTCAGCCCCCAACTCTGACAGGTGAAGCCCTCTGGCCGGCTGGTGTGGGAGCCAGGACGACACTAAGATGTCCTTCCAAACCGAGACCCGAACAGCTGAGGAGCTCCTGTTACCCAAGGAAGTGAGTGACAAGGACAGCTCTTCTGCCAGCTGGAGGCAGAGACGAAGTCGGGCAAGGGAGGGGGTGTAGGCAAGGACAGAGGAGACAGGGCTGGTGGGAGGGGGTGAGAAGCTGTGACCATCCAGAAACCTGGGAGGAGGCAGTGGAATGCCCTGGTCTCTGACTATATCCCTGTTGTGCCCTGGGGAACAAGGGTGGTTCCCACTGTGGGTCTCAGGGGATCCTCGGTGATTTACCAGCTGAAATTATTGAGTCCCCTGGGGTCCTCAAGACACTCATAGAAAGGGACTGGACTGTTTGAAGTGAAGACACACGCACACGTGCTAGAAAGGAGAGTCTAGCCTAAAATTCTTTGACGCAGAATTTAAAAGGTACCAAGTCTGCTCAAGCTGAATTAGAAATGCATGCCCACTTAACTGGTCTTATTTTGTCTTGGTTTCGTTCCCTCGTGCATTTTTCCAAAATGACTGTGGTACTATTTTAAAAAGGTTATTCTTAATCACAAAATTTTAATTGGTTTGAAAATTTGCAAGAACAAGGTTTAATATTTATTTATTTAGTTAGTTTTAGAGAAAGAGACCAAAGTATAAAGTCAAGGGGCTCACCTTGGCTAACTTGTGGTTTAGGGGCAGAATTGAAATGAGAGACGGGAGGCTGTCAACCTCTCTCATACTGCTTACGTGTCCCATGACGGCACATGACTGCGTGCGTCATCACATGTTTAAGTAAATTCAAGAAATAAAAGTTTTTTCAAAGTATCATATTTTGAAAAAACAAGGACATTATATAAAATTAAACACTTTTTCAATCAACATATTCTACATGTGCAAATATTTTAGCTGAATATTACTTAACTCTTTAAAAGTTTTATATTTACTACATGTGTGTGTCATGTGATGTGTATTTGTGGGCTGTGTGTCTGGTGTGTATTTGTGGCAGTGTGTCTGGTGTGTATTTGTGGGCCATGTGTCTGGTGTGTATTTGTGGGCCGTGTGTCTGGTGTGTATTTGTGGGCCGTGTGTCTGGTGTGTGTTTGTGGGCCGTGTGTCTGGTGTGGTGGCGGGGGGGGCATGTACCCCACAGCTCATGTGTGGAAGTCATCAGGTTTGAGAACCAGAGCCTTCTCACCAGCCCTTACTCCATCAGCTCTTTAACGAATCCTTCCTCCTAAATGTACATGTCATGTGCAACAAAAGCCGAGTTCTGAACCTGTCTCCCCCTATAAACAATGCAAGCGTTTCGCATCACAGTGGAGCTGCATAGCTAATAGATTTATATCCACAAATCAGACACTGGAACTAGAATTGCAATCCCTTAAAGGAACTTTTCCTTTCCTCTATAAAGACAACTTGACAGGAAAGGTAAATAAACAATTTAGTAAGTGTCCATGACATACCAGACAGATTTAATAAATGTTTTTCACTTACTTCAATTTTTAAGATTAATCACAATAATAAAAACGACAATTCTCCCTTGCTTTCCTCCCTGTGGCAGCAACTTTACCTTCAAGCTGGTGTTTACATCCCTGCCCAGTGTTTCATTCCCTTATTCTATGTACAAATGAAGAAGAAAATGCATAGTCTTGTGTTTTGTCCAGAAGGGATGCTTTGAAGGATCCCAGGTCCTCTCATTTCACCAAAGAAATCTTCGATCTCTTCAATCTCTTCTTTCTTAAATTTAATGTGTATGCCTTTGTTTCAGCGAGTGTGGGTGTGTGTGTGTGCGCGCGTGCGCATGTGTGTGTGTGTGTGATGGTTAGGTTATACGTGAATCTTGGCAGAAATGCCATGGCACAGTGTGTGTGAAGATCAGAGAGGAGCCAGCTCTCAGGAGTCTATTCTCTACTTCCACCATGGGGCCCTGAGGATTGGACAGAGGTAGTCAGGCCCATGCACTGAGAGCGTCTACCTACCAAGCCATCTCATCGACCCTGCAATGCCTTTCACATCTCTTCTCCCAAATTTGAGAGCCAGGAAACCCTTCATCAAAACACTAATTCAGGGTAATTTATTGGTCAGATCTCAAGGACCTTTCTCATCCTGAGACCGAACTGAGAAGACAAGGGAATACATCTTTTCCCCGTCTCGTTTCAGAATATTACATGTCAACTTAGACTGTGTTTATAAAGAGATCAAGATTAATTGTCTTAGATAAAAAAAAAAGTCTCATTAAGCAGAGAGATGTATTGAGAATTCGGAGTCCTTAAGAACCCAAAGAGCTAAAGGTGGCATGGAATTTAAGCTGTGCCCTCTGGTGTCACTTTCTGAGCGCTGCGCAGCATCATTTTCCTGTCTTCTACATCAGTTTCATCAGGAATCCCAGCTGAAGACACAGCTTGACCGATATCGCAAAGAGCCATTTCTAAAAACATGTTAAGGATGCAGAGCGGTGCATGTGGGCATGGAAATCCCATGAAGATTCCATGTGAAAGGGGATGTAGGAGACAGTTGTCACCCCAAGCAAAGCATAGCTTGGCTTAGACTGCTGGAAACCACTGAATTATGTGAGCGCTAGCTTTGGTGGTGCCCCTTTGGTTCTGTAAGTCCTTCCTTTGCCTTCCTAGAAAGAAGAAATGTTGAGCTAGCTCGGGCATTGCAAGCCCTGCCTTTGCCTTTCAATAACCTGTGTAGATTCGCAAAACATTCCCGCACGGGCTCTTTTTCCAACCAGTCCTGCGAACGGCCCTGGAGGATGGGTCCATGCTCCGGGTTTTGACACCTTTCCAAAGTTCATTTAATGGTTTTGCTGTGCAGGTGGAACTGAAAGTCACTGACGGTGTCTGAGGTTTCTCACAGGTGGAGGGTGGACTGACCTGTTCACATAGCTATAAACAAGACTTGGTGACAGTGGAGGGGCGGCCTCGTCAGAACAAGCGCAGTCAGAACAAAACTGATACTTGCCTGTTGGTCAGATCGGCCTCGTCACTGGTCTGGAAGCTTCCTGGGAGTAAAGACTACTTTTTGCCAACTCCTCCCATACTGTTGGTATAGAGTAAGTACTCAATGAAACTGTTCTTCATTGCTATTTTAGAATGTGTTTCACCGGGGCACAGAGGATTAATCTAGTGATCAAAATTTTGTTGGTGGTCACCAGACTCACAAGGGATTGATTTTTGTTACCAGAATTTGCTATTCATCTTAAAAAAAAAAAAAAGTATCTAGATCCAGAAGGCAGACCCAAGCTCAATCCTAGAGCTCCTTTCGCTGGCAGATGAGGCCATAATGTCCCGGGGCACAGTCACTGGCTTTCTATTAGCTCAGACCCAAGGCATCCAACCTGAAGTAAAGAAAAGTAGCTTATTTGGGTTCACAGTTTAGAGGTTTTAGTCTAGGACTGGGGAGACCTATTGCTTTCAGGTCTCTGATGGGTACATCATGGCATGAACACATGGCACAGCAAGACAACTCACCATGTGGTTGGGATGTTTTAAAAAATGTGAGTGGAGGAGAAAGGGACTGGCATACCCCCAGTGACTGGAAATCTTCCCACTGGGTCCCACCTCTCCAAGATTCTCCTTCCTCCTAGGGACTACTGTGCTGGACAGCAAGTCTTTACTACATGGGCCTTGGGGGCCATTCCAAACTGTATCCCTGAGGGAGCACAGAACATAAGTTAGACAGTGTTAGTGGCCATTTTTATCAAGATCTGAAGTTCCATTGGCCATTTCCACATCTTGGACCCAGATCATGTGTCAGGAGACTGGACAGCATGCTGGACCTCCAGAGATTCATTGATGTGTTCCTCTTCCCAATCCCTCTTCCCCAACACTCACTGGAGCGACCACCATATCTCCGTGTTTACTCTCCCCGTTACCACAACACACAGTATCCCAAGTGTCAGATATTTTGCTGCTTGCTAATGGCACAAGGAGAGAAGCACGTTAATCCCCTGAGGAAGGTCACCCCAGAACACTCTGCAAGACGGCCTTGTCTGGAGAGCTGCCCGGTGCACAGCTAAGCCCTTCCTTCTTGCGGGCTTGCTTACGGAGGTGGCACCTGCTGACCTTGCGTGTTTAAGAGCCACCTATTTTGAGGGCTGTAGTGCTCTCCTCCCCACCTACAATTACCACAACTAAAAATACTTCTGAGAGGAGTCTTCAAGGGGGACTTGGCGCCTGGACGGTCCTCCTTCTATTTTGGTTCCATGTTTCAAGCGCCCTTGCTGCTATGGAGCAGCCCATCACCAGTGAGATGGAGTATTTCACGGCTGATGGAAGCTTTGTGGTTATGTCTCCTTCCACCAGAAAGGGTACCCATAGTGGTTTTCCAGATAGTTTTATCACTACTTAGCCACCATGTGCGGAAACAGCATCTTCCTAGACATAGACCATCATGCAACTTTCCGACGGTAATGTAGGTTTCCATCTCCCCCAGCTAATGTGGTCCTTCCACCTCCAGTGTGACTGAGGAGACACTGAGAAAACCTAGGCTGAGAAAACTTTGGGTCATCCGTGAAGGGACATAGACTAGATGCAGGGAAACAGTTCTCATGGGATCTCCTGCCTATGTGGAATCTACTATTAGGATCTACAAGAAGTTGGAAGTATCACTGGGTAATGGTGGAGCATGCCTTTAATCCCAGCACTCAGGAGCCAGATGCAGGAAGATCTATGTGAGCTCTAGGCCAACCTGGTCTACAGAGTGAGTTCCAGGACAGCCAAGGCTACACAGAGAAACCCTGTCTCAATAGATAAAACAAAACAACAACAAAACCTAGTCACAGTGGTTAAATCAGGGAGTGGGATTGATGACCTGGTGCATAAAGGAGATAGGTTTCATTTTCAAGCCTTTGGTGCTATTTTAGACTGTGTCTTCATCCATGAGACAGCATCCCTTCATGGTCACATGACCTGTTGAGTCCCTTCTTTAAAAACCATTGAGTCTACTGAATGGGGGAGGGGGCGTCTTATTCTTTTTCCTCTCTAATCCTTTGCTTTTCGTTCACTCCTATTGGCGGGTTAGAAACCTTCCCTTGGCGGCATGGTCTGAGGATAGAATTTCCCGCACTATGAAATCTCCAGGCACATGACTATAACCCTTGTGCATTGTGGAGTCGTTTCTGGTGGAGGATTTGTAAATTCTATCACACACCTCCCTGCCTTCTCTCTACACATTTACAATTACACATTCACATACCTTCACGGGCACCTATTAAGAGTTCAGTAACTTTAGCGTATTCACAGAAATGTGCAACCATCGATTGCTGCTTAAATTTAGAATATTTCAACACCCTCCAACAAATCCCTCTCTCTTAAGCGACCCTTTCCAGTCTATCCTCCCTCCCCTCTCTGGCATTCATTCATCAGACTTTTGTTTGTGGAGTTTTGCCTGATCTGGACATTCTCCATGGGTGGAATCATATACCATGTGGCCTTTAGTTCCTAAGCAGTGCAGTCAGTGATCCTTGCCTGCCTTGGGTGCCTTAGCCACTTGAGGTTGAGGCGACTCTGCTCACCGTAACCTCAGAAAGATGGGCCACTGTCTGCGTCCCCATCGCACCGCCTGGGATCTGTTGTCAGGCCATCGTGTGACCTCTTGAATAGATCTTGTGATCCTAAGTCTTATTTTAACCAGAGTTTATTCCCCCACATCACTTTTTTTTTTTTGCATGCTTTTCCTGTTAGGGCACAAACTAGATCAAATCTGAGGCTCCCAATGTGATTCCACCATAGATTTCTTCCCTGTTTCTCCCTTTCTCCTAGGGTGGTAAACAAACGGAGATGCCCTCTTCTTCCTGCTGTCTTCAGTACCTTGTGTCATTTGCTGGTCTCAATGCCACCTTAGCAGTGCATCCCCCTCCAAGGATGTTGCCATCATTCTGATTTAATCGGCATTAAATCCTTTGAATCCCCATATCCTTCCTCTGCCATTTCTTAAAATAGTCTGTAGCACTCAAGTCAAGGATCCTATTGACCTCCCTGTCTCTGATGCTGCATCATCCTGCAGGAACCCTTTAGCCTATTCTCCTGAAGGGGCACATATAATCAAAATGCTCTTAAATGAGAACCTGCAGGTTGGGTGGTCCAGGCAGCCCTAAAGTCAATGGGGCATGCTGTTGCCAAGTTCAGGATCATCTGAGTGCCTGCTAGGGAGAAGGGTGTTTAATATCTTGACTGCCTTGGAAAGTAAGTCCCTGTAATTGCTTTATTTGTATCTTGGGATGGGTTGAAGACAGAAGAGTTGGATTGGGGCCATCACCACAGTGCTGGGTTCTTGTCACAGCTCTTACGGGAAGCCTTGCGGTTTGAGTGGCCTTGCAGAAGCTCCACGGAGGGAGCACGGACTGGGCAATGTGGATTTGAGATTTGGGGACAGTTCTCAAGAGAGGCGTGGGGTTGTGATCACCCTTGCTAAACACTTGGGTCATTCTGAACCTGGAGATGTCACAGTGGTTCAGTCTCTGTCAGAGAAACCAACCCCTTTGTAGGGTATGCCTTGGGCTAGCCAAAGGATGGTGTATAGAACAGGGCACAGGAGGCTCATGGGAACATCTCCTGAAGGACAAGATCTCCCATACTGAGCATGAGCCATTGGTGGAGACAAAGGGAAGGGTTATCAGAAGACTCAGCAGAAGTGTTCTGCGTTTTGACATTCGCCATGCTTGCCGTGAGAGGAGAGCACGTGGAAAACGCGTTATGGGACCTGAGAACAGAAGCCACCTTGAAGATGTCACGGTGATCCCCACTTGTCGATGAGAACCAGAAAAGCATTTAAACTCAGACTGGCAAACTAGCAGACAGGGCATGCCAAGCTTAGGAAAACCCAGGTGTTTAAAACCAAGGCAACCTCCTTAGCCAGTGTGTTTGGCCCAGGAGCGCATCTTTTCATCTGTGTCCCTGCGCTGCCCTCTGCTGACACTATCTAAAAGTGCAACTTGGTTTTAAAGGCTGGGATTGGTACTTTTTTTTTCTTCAGATGCCCTTAGTATTTAGCTCTCAGGACCAATTTTACTCACCTGCATGAACCAAGCCAGGCTGTGATGGAAGTAAAATGAAGAGAAGTCAGCATATTTCATTCTTCTGCCTGGTCCGATCGTCAGATGATTCAGTTAGCCCTTGGGATTGTGTGGGGCCTTTTATCAGCACTGTGGCCTTGATCCTCTAGGGTGGCTACTGCAATCATTCAGGTTACAGATGAAGAAATAGAGGCAAGTAGAAAATGCCTCACCCTTAGGAAATGACTGTCGCGGTCAGCTCCCAGTGCCACAAACCTGTTAAGATGGAACTTCATCCTCCACTCCCACCCCAAGCAGAATGGACGGAGAAATATGGTTTTAAAGTATGTGTTTAAATAAACACATATCATTCTGTATGTTTTTGAAATCTGAGACAAAATTCTAGATGTGCTGTTAGCCTGGCGTGCAGAGACGCCCACCACAGGGTGGAGGGGATAGGATGCAGGTGTGAGAACTCACTCACCTCGAAGGGACACAGTCTCTGAGGAGGAAGCGGCTGTCTGGGGGGCCTGGAAGAGCCAGGAAGGCAGCTTTGTGTAGATTTGAGCTCTTGTGGTCTGGTGAATACAATGGGTCTACAGAGGCAGAACATTTGAGGAGAGGTTTGGTCTGGGATTCAGTGCAGGATCATACGAGAGAGTTAGGGGTGGCTAGAACTCCAGACGCCAGAGTTGCACCACCTCTTTGTTAACCTACCCTCTTCTTCCTGCAACTGAAGGCAGTACCCTTTCTAGCCTGTAGGTGGCAGCTTAGGCTCAATAGAGCCTCAGCTTGTTTGGGTACCCACCAGCTAAGACTCACTTTCAGCTGGAGATTTGTATTATAAGCTACTAACTCGTGGGCACTGTGCCTCAGAGACTCTGATTTAGTTCATCCTATGTGTGACCGGAGCAATTTGTTGTTGTTTTGGGGTCTTTGTTTGCTTGCTGGCTTTCTGAAGCAGATATTTGCTGCGGTGTTTCTGCTGGTCTCTAAATCCTGGATTCAAGCAATCATCCTGCCTCAGCTTCCTAGGCAGCTGGGTATAAGAGTGGATGCCATGGTGCCTGACCATGAACATTAGAGTTTTAGAAAGTTCCCTAGCTGGCTCTCCACTAGGACTGGGAGTGGCCCTGTGCACATAGGGCCTTCAGATCCTGTGAGCTTGGTGGGCAGCTTGTCTGACACCCTTTCCCCTCTACCTCTGCAGTGGAGCCTGGGTCCACAGAGAAAAAGGAGAGTCGCAAGCTGAGGTATCCTATGGAGGATGGAGAATACACTTTAGACAAGAGAGAGAGCGGGAGAGGTTCTTCTCAGACAGAGAGACAAGGGAGCCCTAAGGGAGCCTGTGCAGTGGTGAAAGGCATTTCACTCCCTGAAGAAAAGAATTAAGCCGTGTGGAGGGCAAAGGAGTGTTCCAAAAAGCAAGAAAACATGCCTCTTCTATGAACCAGCGCATTAATGTATCCTAGTAGGGGGCTCTGTGGGTTTCGGGGCTTTGGGAGAGCCTGGCCAGGCAGGGAGATGGCAAGGGGTGACAGGGAGGGGGTGGGA